>NW_015378221.1:0-62544 GCF_001204775.2 Aspergillus nomiae NRRL 13137 | reverse complement strand
TATAAAATACTCTTTATTCTTCAAGAATAGTCTCCGACCACTGATCTCATCATATGTAGGGACGTATCACCTCAAGGAAAGGGTGGAACCTTTCTCAGCGGGTGGTCGACCCTTACAACAAAGTCTAAGTTAGAATTCAGTTCTAGCCCAAGGGGACTATTACTTGTCTACTATGTACTACTTACTTACAACGGCCCGGATCCTGATCGTCGACTGGATAGTCTCGGTGCATAGACCAATGACGAGTCTCCGGACGCGCAGGTGTGTGGATGAGCGAAGAACGATTGGCGGTGACTTTGTGTCATAGTGCTCGACGACTTGAATTTTATCCCTCCTATTGCTCCAACCCAATTAATATTGATATCATCTATGGATTAGCGCTCTTCTCCGGGTTTCCCACCCCCAACATTGATGTTTCCACCGAGCCATGTTTTGGGAAAATGCTTCCTTGTTACTTTTTGGATGATGGAAAGATTACTATAACAATTCTGAAAAAAAAGAAAGACGGAATAAATAATTAATAATAGAACAGAATTCAACTGCAGGGAAGGAGTTCAGCATATATGACTGCGAGAGAAACCAATGTCATAAACTTAAAATGCTACTGTTCAGCAGCAAGACGTTATTGATCCGCTCGACTTGACATTTGTGGAGTTGGCTTCCACACTGGTACTCTACTACCCTTACACAAGTTCACAATGGTTCCTCTATTATGCTATTCAGATGGGGGTTTTCACAGCTGATCACAGCTCAATAGAAAGAAATATCGAACACATCATCATTCAATACGATTATATCCATCAGTTGGTGGTACCTGGCCCGGTGTAGTCCGTGTCGGGTAGGTAGAGATGTCTCTGAGCTCCTTTAGCCGTCAATACTACCAGCCGAATCACACCTCCTGAGCTTCCGTCCCATTTGATAGCCTCTCGCAACGCTCCCCGGACAAAGTCAATGCCTTCTTCTTCTGTCATGTTTTCTTTCCAGTTTGCATCACAGTAACCGTAAATGTAGGTCGAACCGGATCCACCAATGGAATAAGCCTGCTTGTGTAGGGATCCGCCAAGCGGTATCGAATATACTTGACCGCCATGTCGGGGATCGTATCCGGCGATAATGATGCCAGCACTGCAGCCAATCAGATTAGCGGTGATTCTTTGCTCCGAGTATAGAGGGGGGCCTACGTCAGCATATCCTTGTTCTCATAGCACAGCTCCTGAAACAGCGACGCGGCAACCTGGGTGCTGGGGGCCTCGTTGTTGGTAATCGAATACATGTTGAGGTGGTAGGAAACAATATCCGCCACGGCTTGCGTATCTGCTGCAGATCCAGATCGACAGCACCAGATAGTATCATGAACCTGCGTCAATTTGTCGGTGACTCGATTGGCAATGTAAGCTCCCGTCGTTGTCCGGCTGTCGGCACCTAATATAACACCATCTTTGAAGTTGATCGCCATACTATCCCTAGTCAACACACCATCCGAAAGCATAGGACTAGCCTGTGAACTTACATCGAGGTACCTAGGCTGTATTGAAGGATATATTAGCTAACATGTCGGAAGGGCTCCATCATAAGTCGGGGTGACGACATACTTGACCTCGCCGCTCTTCAGGTGGTTCATATCAACATGAATGCCATCTATCATGAATCATCAGTCACTGTTCGTCTACACCACTCTTTGTCTCGATGGGGACCTATCTGACCTTCACCAAGCACCCCCGTGACGCCGTGACCGACCATATTGGCTGATGGAGAAAGTATAGTGGGACTTCGTGAAAACGTCAAGCGTAGCTCGCAATGATGCACAAGCAACGGCTGCTGTACGTCGATAGAAATAAAACAGTGAGCTAAGGGAGTATCGAGGTCGTAAAGGCCGATGGAAGGAGGAGAGATGAGGTGATAATGGAATGGATATTCCGAAGAGCTCTGACGGAGCTCAAGGCAGGCGAACGCGTTACGTTGGCAGCTGAAGCTGGTTCCGCCGGGCGGTGAGTACCAACAACGGTCCTATTGGTCAGACACTGCCTCCCCGCAAGCCTCCTGAACAACTTCCCCCAGCCATGGGCTCCGGTCCGCAGAGACGCCATCATTTACCGGCTCTGGAGCTATTGAACCCCATTTCCAAAGCTCCTCCCTGAAAGCTTGGGCCCCGGGTTATTTTCCTTGCTATCTCCTTACCTCTTTTAGACTTTTGAACTCCGTTGTGTCTCAGTTCGATCAAATACTGCACGTTCATATCTACCCGTACTCTCCTGTCCAGTATAATGTCCGAGTCTCCGCCGCCCCCACCGTCTTGGAGTATCACCAGTATGGCCAACAGTGCCGCTCAATACCTAAGGCTACCGGTTTTGGCATCATCTGGCTTGGCAGTTGTTGCCAGTGGCCTTTTGTATTTCAAACAAAAGTTAGTGCTATCCAAATTCGTGTGCTCGTTTGGTAGTGTAGTATATTCATAATGTGCATGAGTTAGAAATTGACCACGTGTGCAGTGAGTTGATCTATCCTCGCAATGTTCCTACCGATGCGCGCACCAATGTACCGAAACCCCGACAGTTTGGGGTCAACAATTACGAAGAGCTCCAGATTCCTACCCCGGATGGAGAGTCACTACATGCCCTCTTCCTTCGTCCATCCAAGAAAGGTCTTGCCGGTGATCTTACTGTCTTGATGTTCCATGGAAATGCCGGAAATATTGGTCATCGGATTCCTATTGCAAGGGTCCTACTCGATATACTAGGTTGCAATGTGCTTATGCTGGAGTATCGAGGCTACGGGCTCTCGACCGGAGTCCCGGATGAAGCAGGGCTAAAAATCGATGCGCAAACTGGACTCGACTATATCCGACAACGAGCGGAGACTAGCAACAATAAGGTTGTAGTTTACGGGCAGAGTCTAGGAGGAGCGGTCGCCATCAATCTTGTGGCTGAAAACCAAGACAAGGGGGATATTGGAGGCCTGATCCTTGAAAATACTTTTTTGAGTATTCGCAAGCTGATTCCGACGTATGTTCGCTACCATATACGTCACTTCACTCACCTTTTCTAACTTGCATGTAGGGTTTTCCCTCCCGCCCGATACCTTGCTCGCTTTTGCCACCAATATTGGCCAAGCGAGGATATCCTGCCTAAAATTACCAAAGTCCCCATCCTCTTCCTTAGCGGTTTGAAGGACGAAATCGTCCCGTAGGTTTTCCTCATGAGTACCTTCTTAAGGAAACAGAACTGACAAAAGACCGTGTATAGACCGTCAAATATGACTCAGCTCTTTGCTGTTTGCCAATCTGAACGCAAAGTCTGGCGCACTCTGCCGAACGGTGCCCACAATGACAGTGTTGCTGAACCTGGCTACTTCGAGCACATCCATTCATTTATCAAGGAAGAAGTCATCGACCATGACCAATAGATGCTCCCCTGTTGCATGGGTCACCTACCGTTTTAGGCTGACTTCAGTATGCGGGCTTTTGCCTGGGGCCTCTTCTCTTCTACACAATTACATTTCCCCTTTACAATCCCCTAATAACCCTTTGGCATTTTACAAAAGAAAAGCCACGGGTTCTTCTCAACGATTCAAAGGTGACTGCAGACACTGCTGCCCTTGTTGCCGCCATAGATTAACGATTAATTCTTTTGTCTTGCCGAACCCTTTCCTGGCTCGCCTATGCTAGGCCTTGTTTATATCCCAGCTCTGCTTCTATTTCGCGGTTAGGTACGTGATGCCTTAGGCATTGGCGTGTTGTATTCATACAGGTTATGTTCCGCCAAATTTATGCGCTTACGATGTTGTTTTGTCCCTCGGTTCTATACGGGCGTTATATCCTATCAGCTTTGGTTTTAGGGCGGTTGGGTTAGGAGGTTGACTTTCTGACTATCTCACAATCACAAGGCCCCGTTGATGGTCTCAAGAACGCCCAGCTTTCTAATTTTTCAATATACAATGTTTCTAGACCCTATTTCTCTGATTAATGAACTGACTATTTCATCATGGACCTGAATTTGAGCCTCGGCGCTCTTTCCTCTTTCTTCCTTTGCCTTCAGGCAGCCGCCCGACAACCCGGTGCGGAACAGCTCACTCCAGTATAGAGCCCCTATTGCTCAAACATATGTACGGCATGTTTTACAAAATTCCATGCTTCAAGGAACAGAGGAAGCCCCAACCCTTGGCCAAAGGCTCAGTGGGGATGACTATAATGAGTATCATGAGCGACGCCAACTATCGTACATAGTATTGCTGTATTCTAGGTCTATCCCAAAAAACAGGAGAAATTTTGAAAAGGTTAAAAGTAATACAACGCTAGAATCAAAAGATTAACATAGTCTACAACTTCTCCGCCTCCTCCAACAACGCCTCGATCTTGAAGATATTGGTATCTCCCTTGGTGAACGAGCGCAGCAGCTCACCCTTGCGCCCACTGGCCTGGCCACCGAAATCATAGAAGCGCTGAACACAGCTAACTAACCAGGTCGCGTCAGTGGAGGAAATGCCCGAGTCTGGCATGATCTGGCCATGCATGAGAACTAGACCCTTCTCATCGGCTAGGTCGAGATGGTGCGTAATAGTCGTGTGTGGTTGGGCATAGGAGCCATGCAACTGGTACGCGGCGAGTTGGGTGAAGATGATAGTGGAGGTATGAGAGCTAGCCAAAGGTCCAGAAGTGACTGTCGGGGCGGCCGGATGGAATGCCCACTGAAGGAAGTGGATCTCTGCGCCGGCATTGGCAGCGTCATCTCCCTGCTGCTCCGATTGTTCGGTCTCGGCTTGCGTGCGGGGCAAGGGGAGGACGAATTGGGGGTTTTGGCGAGCGGCCGAGGAAATGCGCTGGTATGTTTCTACCGGGATAACGGCGCAGACGGAGTGGGGGTTGCTGGCATGGCGAAGACGCCAGATAGCTTCGATTTCCTTTGGTGGGAGATCGAGGACTTTCTCGACATCAATGTAGGAGCTGAGAGGCTTGATGCCTGTGGAGGATTTGCCGGAGCCTTCAGATGCGACTTTGGCTTGGGGAGAAGGTGGCGGGGGAGGAGGATGAACCGCGGATGTCGATGGAGAGGGAGTAGGTTGGAGGGTTCTGGAGTGACAATGGTGGACGCTTTGCGACGGAAGTCATCGATCTTCTCTTTGTAGGCGTCTTTCAGTGAGTCGACGGACTCGTGTCCTTCTCTGTTAGAGCATGTTAGTTAGTAACACAATTCAGAAGCAAATTGTAAAACTGAATTATCCCGTGAAATACTGACTGCTGAGCTTTCTGATCCAACTTGTTTCGGTACCTGTCCAACACAAACTTTGGATCATGATGCGTGGCGAGGAAGCGGACATCGTGCACCTGCGCCCATCGTCTTTGTTGGACCCGTAGGAAAGGCGTCCTAGTATTACGGATCAAAGATTGAAAAGTAGAAGGCCTCAGAAATACCATTTTCCAGTCTGCAAGTATGCTTTGGGACAACCGTGAACAGATATTGGAAAAGCTGCGGAACAATTAGTTAACTAGAAGTTAGATACAAAAGGATTATCTAAGCGCAATTGCCTATCTTAGCCTCGTTTACGGTAATGGCAACGACGATCACTCAGATATGGCATTGTGCTCTGGAGATTCCTAGACGGTGATCATAACTACGTAGGTATAATACAATAATTTCCAAGCCTATCGTTATCAATGACGAGGAAAGGGATTACCCTGAATGGGAATTGGCCTTCGTTCTGCCACTATCGTAGTATCATTGTCAACTCGTGTGCCTGCGTCAGTCCATACATCTTCCTTTCCTGCTACTAGTAGTCAGCCATAGTTTCAAGCTGAGAAGAGTCCCCTTGTTAATTTCTGCTTCAGCTCATATACCGACTTGTTGGTGGTGGAAAGCTGCATCTATTGTAGTTGTGACTGTTTATCAGTAGTATCAGTGTGGCGCTGAAGATACGCCATCAAATAGATCTCCACATGTACATTCCTACTGGCTGCTTGGCATACATTATCTATATGCTCAATGCAACTTCTATCGGCATCGTTTTCAATATCCACATGATGACACAGTTCTTAAATGTGAATAACTCCTGCACAATACCTGGAATAGATATTGATTCCTGCATTGAGGGCTTTCTGACTAAGCAATACAAGTGAAACAAGTGTGTGTTATCTACACGTGGACTGATCTTCGGAACAAAGGATACCCTCATGCAGGGAGATCGGAGTAAAACCACAATCCTCTGGCCAACTTTTTTTTTGCCCAAGTCTCTCCTTAATGTTAATTTCATTTACCCGAATCTAGCTCCGATCATTTGAACCAAGACCAATCCTGACTCGAGAAATTCCATCTCAACCTCCGTTGGAATTCCAATCCATTGGCCCATACCCCCGATTGACGGTTGCTACCTCACATCAAGCTCCTCGTTTCAAACATGGCGAACCGCCATATCACAAGGCGAATACTACTTGGCACTACGGTCTCAATCTTCCTTCTCTTTGTCTTCTTCGTCCGGCCTCAAGGCCCACCGAGCCCCGCGATCCGAGCCCCTGGTCACCTGGAGAAACCGTCTCATTCAACATTGACAAAGGATGATATGGTAAAAGGCGAGGTGGTGATGCCGAAGCTGGGCAATGAGACGGCTAAGTATGTCACACACACTTTGGTCTGGTGGGATCTGAACCTATACTGATTGCATGGGGAAATGCTAGGGCGGAATTAGGGCGCGCTACGTGGAAGTATTTCCATACTATGCTGGCACGATATCCAGAAGATCCGACGGAGGAGCAACAAGAAACTTTGCGCTCATTCATTTATTTATTTGCGCGATTATATCCATGGTATATACCTTCCGCGTCAGACTGCATACCCGATGACACTGACCGTAAATCAGTGGCGAATGCGCCTCTCATTTCCAAGGTCACTTGAAGAAGTATCCTCCGCAAGTGTCGTCACGCAACGCTGCATCGGGATGGGGTTGCTTTATCCACAACGAGGTCAATACCATGCTCAAAAAACCTATTTTTGACTGCAATAAGATCGGCGACTTCTACGACTGCGGCTGCGCCAAGGACGAAGAAACCGAAGACGAGAACGAGGAGCTTAAGAGTAGAAGCCATACTGACTCCAAAGAAAGTGACGATATTGCGAATAGTCAGCGCTTTGAGATCTCCAAGGAACCGTGGGTTTTCCCCTTACTTCGCCCCACACCTCTCTATAATGTTAGACTGACAACAGATTCAGAACTACACAGGGCTGAGTCTTATGCGGTGTTTCTCGAAATTTTAGTCTCGAAACTAATTTCTAGATACTATGTTGTAAACTACTTCGATTATACTTTACCTGCGCGGGCTCGTTGGGAGTATACTGGAGCCAGATAATACTCAGTACATATATACCGTCCGGAGAGTGGATTTAATCCCAAAGATGTACTCGAGTGCCTTGCTGAGGGGAGCTCAGGTGGTGCTTGTCAACACAGCGGATGCTTGATTGTAGAAGGACCTTCTACATCACTGCGTAACATCCCAGCGATCAGACGCACTGTCCAATTGTTGGTCAGCCGCACCAGTCACAGGTAGTACTCCGATGCAGTCATGCGCGCAACTGCAGCTCTAGTGTAGCCTTTAACCGGATGGGCCACTATTCTTTGCCGAAAGCTTCTTTTTGGTTCATACTACCACACTATTGTACATTTATGGGAACATGGGTCTATCTTCTCAATGGCCCCTTCCGTTCGCGTCTATGACAGTACGAGGGACTACAGTACAGTTTGGCGCCTGGAATGGTCAAAGTGCGGGGTTTTGCCGAATACGAGATCATGAAACTATCCCCAGGAAAAGCGAAACATTAGCCTCCCATCGTAATTATAGGCGTTGTCTGTATTCTCGATCTCATGGGATACAAGGCGCGGGACCTAGAGCCAGTAGATAAAGTTAATTCGACTAGGCCAGTCGTCGTCTCGTCAGAGATGGATGGGCCCCGACCATACGAACCAGTTTTCTTGTTGTTATTATTATCTACATGGCCTCAAGAATCCGTGCCCGAAGCCTTATTCTCTGTCGAACTGCATAGCCCCTCCATAGGCGCTACGCTAACTGGCAAGCTGAAAAGCGACGGTGGGCGCTGAATGGCTCGTCCGCCTCCATATTGGAATCAGAGCGAGTCTCCTGACAAGTCCACGCTGATTGCTGGATGTACAGGCGCCACACACACCCCTTTGAAGCCGCGATCAACAGATCATCATATCATGGTGCGTGGGGATCCTGGCTCTCCCTGACCGCAATATATGTATCTAATCTTGGGATCGTGCTCAGACCAATCCGAAGCACTGCACAGAAGCGAATGTACAAATAGCCCCCTAGAGTTTTGTGGTGTATATACGCCGCAGTTGTTTTCGATCTCCTGAAACTTTTATCTTCTTTGTTCCTTTCCACAAGTTTCTACTAAGTATTGAAATCGCTGTTGTCCTCTTGTGGGGATATTTGCCTGGTTTTCAAGGCAACACAGATAGGTGCCTATCTATATTACTAAAATAGTATTAGCGCCACTCAGTGTTTGGAACCTTTCCGCTTTTTTTTTTCTTTTTTTTTTAAATGCGCGCGCCAGAAAAGATAAAGACAAACGCAGTCAAAGATCAACAGAAAGAAACACAGCAGAGTTGTCCACCTTTTCAAGCGCTGTGCCTTTGATAATCGCGCTGTGCGATCTTTATATCCTTTGTTCCTATTGGAAATAGCTTGCATTCTTCGTGTTGTTACTCCCGACAACGAAAGGGTTGGCAGTCATTTTTGCGTTCGGCTCATCCTGCCACGCCGCGCGACAATCTTTATCAGTCGCAAATAGCTGATCGCGTAACTGATTCTTGTGCCTGGTATTTCGCAGCGCTAGACAGCGTGCTTGCCAAGTATTTTTCTTTATTCCACTTTTACTTTGTTGCTTGGGTTATAGTACCCACCAGTAACTGTGCTGCCATCTTATAAGTGGATTATATAGCGGGGCTCAAAATGGTGTCGTTCTCATGCGAGGTGAGTTGGACAAGACGTTTATTCGTTCTCGGATGTCCAGATGTTATGGACAAACCTTAAATGGACGGTGTTTGCTAACCTTTCCCTCTTAACCTTAGGCTTGCGGTGATATTCTCACCAAGAAGAAGCTCGATCCTCATCGCAACCAATGTCGCGGCGCATCCTTCACCTGCATTGACTGTATGGTCCATTTCCAGGGCACCAGCTATAGATCACATACGGTATGGATATGATTTTCTTTTCCTAAGTGCCCTACCTATCAGTCCGATGCTACTCGATCGCCCTCGCCGTCTTAAGCGCACTACTGGTTCTCAGTGCGATCACATAGCATCTTTGCTTTTACAGCTTGTCGCAGGGGTATCGGGTAGGCGTCAACGGCGAGGGGCTTCTTGATAACCAATACTTATTAAACAACGTACTATCATTGATTGGTCGATGCTAACTTGACTTAAGTCATGCATGACCGAGGCTCAGAAGTATGAGGGCGCTCTATATAAGCCGAAACAAGCGAAGAACCAAAGGAACCAAAAAGGCAAGAACGATCCAAAGCAGAACGCGAAGCCTACTACGAATGGTCACCGAGCACCATACGTCGAGGACGCTCCTGAGTCGAAGGAGAACATATCCGCGCTACCCACCGCCCCTACTCCTCCCGTCACGTCGGGGACTCCTCAGAGAGACGATTCTAAACAGGTCAATGTATTCGACTTCCTAGTTGCTGAGAAGACGCCGAACGCATCTAAAGTCTCACTCAATCAGCCCAAAGAGCAGATGCAAATGGTTGATCACGCCCCTTCTGTTTTTGAATCCAGTAAGGCGCTGGCCCACTACGAACCCGGCGGCACGGATGAGGATAAGCAGTATGATCTGCCATACGAGGAAAATGGGTATTCTTACGGCTCCGGTCCTATTCCACCATCGGCATACCCAAGTAAAGCCGCGAACGCTTCCATGGAATTTATGACCCCGGCGCCGAAAAAGAAGAAGGATCGTTCACGCAAGACTGAGACGGGCGCCGTCACCAGTGAGAAGAAGCGAAAGCGCCACAATGAAGACCAGGAACTTGAAGACGCCGATACCCCTATGATGGAAGCACCATCTAGCGTTGTGAACCACCCAGGCACGCCCATGCTAAACCACTCCGGGTTAACAGGTGGTTTGAGTCGGATGCTTCGATCCCCGTCCTTGGAAGCTGAGAATGATCACGCCGATCATCCTCGCCGGCGTTACCAGGACCCTTCATCTCCCATCAAGCGTACTCGTCGTGATGACAAGGATGGCTCTGATGCCGGCTTGGGCATCTCGATGAAGAACCGTGCTGAGCGCCTTGTATCTTCCATGTTTGGAGGCCCTGCGGAAAGCAAGCGTGGCTCATCAGATGATGGTGATATACGACCCAGGAAGTCGAACCGTGTGGCATCTGATTCGCACAAGTCTAAGCGCAAGAGTAGCGCCCAGATGGATGGTCGGCCGTCTCAGCGTCTCAAGCAGATCGAATATGTCAACGGTTCCCGTACCGAGTCCCCACGCGGGGATGACGGCCGCCAGGTCGTGGTCTATGGGCAGCCGAACATTCCTAGTGACCTACAGCGACAGATGGCTTCTCACTTCTTGTCATTGGTGACCAAGGGTCCCGAAAGCCAGCGAGGATTCTCTGTGAACAAGGTCTTGAAGCGCTTCCATCGTGACTTCACCGACGAATTTGATGACGACCGAGGTCGTGAGCAAGGGCGCAGCCGTGCTGACCACGAGCAGAGAGGTGAAGACGAGAAAGACCTTTGGCGTACACTGCGCATCAAGAGAAATGACCGGGGAGAGATTGTGCTTTTTATGTAATCATGAGGAGGGCTGGGTTTGACGGCTGATAAGATTGCTTGTGTTTTGTTTTCATTTGCATGATGTTTATCATTTGCATAGCGATGTCACTTTGATATATCTATTATTCGACTTTGGCTCCGTCCTCTAGCAGCCAAAACACTTCTTTTCTCTATTATACCGGATCTCCAACCATATTCAGTAATGGGAGTATGTTGGTTGAGCCTTAGTACCTTTTCTCTCACTCAGGTCAAAATATATATCCATACTTACACTCGGGTACTCGGGATCTATATATCATCTGGAGGCGCTACAAGAATTATGACCGAGGCGTAGAGCATTTCAACCATTCTCGGATCTGTAGGGGTCTTACTACTGTGTATAAGAATAGATTAAGTTTCTGTACCAGGGTTCATCACTCTAATGCCTTTCAGCGTGGAGATGATCACTTGCAAAGAACTCGGAAAGAGAGGGGCCAGACTGAAATATTGGCCCAGGTGCATCTGCGTCGATTCAACTATTAACTGATTCAGCGTCTCGAGGTCAGAATCCATTCCCGTTAACCACAACTTTCGGTCAAAATCCCCTGTCTGTCCGATATTACAAGCCAAGGGCTATTGCACGTCAGGTGGCTTCATCAACGGACTCTGGTGCTCATTAGCGCTATCGGCGGTGGTACCTCCCACTGTAATACCATTATGCTTATTTATTTATATATTCCACTAAGTATTTAACGTGTTGCAAATCTCGAATACTGTAATATAAAGTCCATATTGAGTACTAATTAACTGCGCTCGGTCATTCATCCTAACCCCCATACATAGGTCAGGCGTACTGTCTGACGCAGACCTTGCCACACACCTCGCTGGTCAACGGCCTCTCTTAGGTGTATAGCCATAAATGCCAGGCCAAGTACTCCACATTCTTAAAAGACTGTGAGCACATTGAACAAATTCGTTCCTCGTGTGAGATCTTCCGTCGGTGAACACCTCTCGTGATGAGGATGTGGTAGCATTGGTTACAGGTTTAATACGGCGCTACGTTGATGAAATGATCGATTCTATTCTACCCGGGCAAATGGGTTGCAGAGTAAGTAAATGAAGACAAATCTTTCTGGTGTACGGTTACTTCATGGTGGGCCCCAGTAGAAAGCCAACTTTTTGCCTGCACTTATTGGTACAAAAGTGAGACTCGATTCCCCCACTCATCCCGTATCAGTTCAGGGAGGTTTTAGAAACCGGCTGAAGTCCTGCCCTCTCATGATAGATGATTTCCAAGTTCTCAACCTTTCACAAATGATAGTTGTTGGTCCACCACATCCCGCACCATCTGGCCCCAAGAGCGCCATTCGATCCCCAACTCTGTTTCTGCTTTGCTACTGTCCGTTGAGAGGAACTCTTCCTCAATGTGTGGGGTGATCTGTGCCCCAAGGCTTGGATAGTTCTGCTGAATGATATCCGCTACTTCGTTCCAGGTCGCGCCCTTCCCCGAAAGCAGATACCTCGACCCGTCTGGGATGGCTGGATCCAGGGCCTTGAGGTGTGCCTCGACGACATCGTCAATATGCACACCGGGAACCCGGGAATAAGAATGATGAGGGGTGCCTGTCATTATAGCATACCAGAGAAGTCCGTTTGAGGATTCCTCAATCTCCTCGGCAGCTGTCTGTAGGGGGTTGGGTCCATACACAAACACAGGATGGAGCGTTACCAAGGCATAGTGCGGCTTTTGGATTTTGCGGAACTCACATGCGGTTCTGTTGGCGAGCAATTTAGATGCATGGTACAGCCGCATGGGTATTCCTCGTGGGTCATTGGAGGCTTTGAAGTCTTCCATTTCATCTATATCAAAGTCCCAGTCATTGTCCTCTGGGATGATATCAGACTAGGCACGATATAGGTAGCCCGGGAACTCCAAAAAGGCTCACCTTTAACGACGCTATCGGGCGGTATTCCGTCAAGTGGTATCAGGGCTGCAATCGATGAGGTTATCACAACTTTCTTGATGCTGGGCACTCGGGCAGCCTCTTTGAGCAACGCGGTCGTTGTTTTCACAGCTGGGGTGAAATAGTACTCCTTATCTGTTCCACTGGGGAGAGGATGTGCAAGATGGATGACATAGTCTGCTCCGTCCAGCTGTCCTTTGAATGCTGCTGGCTCTGTCAAATCAGGAACAGTAACGAATGTCACTTGTTCGCTATATCCCGACAGCAGAGCCTGTAGCCTGTCGGAGGGCTTTCGAAGACAGATCCGCAAATGGTATCCTGCTTTGAGTGCTGCGATGGCGGTGACACTGCCAATGAAGCCTGTTGCACCGGTGATGAAGATCAATTCACGCGTCATGATGCATAAAGCTCGAACCCAAAGAATTTGGAGAGTGTGGTGTAGATAGGGTTTTTGGTTATCTTTCTGCAAGGATCCGGTCATAGAAGTACCATCGGTTTAAATTCCAGTGATGTCAACAGCCCCCGAGCGGGGCGTGTTGGAGATCGCCAATCTATAAATCTTACACCCCCCATCTAAGCCCTTTCAGGAAACTGATACACTCAGACGGTGACATTGAAGATTACGAGGCAAAGACTTGAGGCTTGTGTTCCGTGGCGGGGCGCCGGATCCCGCTCCCCTTTGCATCAGACCGCGGCCGCATTCGCCATCCCCCTGCCTTCATTCCGGCCCTACTGCTCGGTCGTGCTCTTCTTGCCTACACCGATAGGTGATGTGTTACTCTTCCTATGACGAACAATTGGGTAAGTGTTGTATATCTCAATATACTTCTAGACGTGCATAGTCAAAAATGCATATGACTTGCGCCAACCCATTAAAGTCTAATCGCCAAAGGAAACCTAGAGGGAAGTAGAAGAATGTAGAAGGATCCCTCATTCATTTCACCATCCTTTCAATGGAGTGAATTTGGCCAGGACGCCGTCCTTCGGGGCAATAGTCGCTCCCTCTCGCACCTCCAGGGGAGCGTCGGGGTACTTCAATTCGAACTCAAAGCTGCCAACCACCGTAGCCAGGAGACATGCCAGTTCCGCTTTGGCGAACCCCTGCCCAATACAACTGCGCGGACCATGAAGGAAGCTCAGGAACGCATAGTTGCTGGATGCGCCACCAGTGTTGGCCTTACCGGGCCCCATCCATCGATCTGGGTTAAATTGCTCCGCGTCCGCCCCCCACAGCGACGGCATATGGTTAACAAGTTCCGGCGAAATAACGACTTGCGTACCCTTAGGAATAGGTTTCCCCATCAGGGTGGTGTCCTGTAGTGCCACACGGACGGTGTTTGGCACAGACGGATGAAAGCGAATGACCTCATTGCAGACAGCATTCAAATATGGGAGGCTATCAATGGTGGCAGCGTCGATTAGGCCGGGGTTTTCAACGTCAATTGGCGGCAGGTTGGCGCGGACTTCGTCGCGCAGGCGGGCCTGGACATCTGGGTGCTTGCAAAGCGCATATATAGCCCATTGGAGAGCCCCGGCGGTCGTCTCGTGGCCGGCACCTAGGAAGGTCATCAACTGGTCGACGAGACTCTCATCATCAAATTTGCCACTTCGCAGTGCGACGGAAATAATGTCGACCTGGGCCTCTGCATTTGGATCTTCCATCTTGATCTTCTGCTCGCGAATCATCCGCAGCGTGGCATCACGGATATTGCGGCAGCCTGTGTTAATGAGCTTATTGTGCTTGGTGGGTAGCTTTGCTAGCCATGTGGTATTCCCCAGCAGCAATCCAAGTATAAAAAGAATCTTGGTTCCCAAGCCTGGCGTGGCGAAGATCATTTCGTAAGATTGGCTAAGACTGTTTTCGGGGTCGCGCAAGGAGTCAAAATCCCTGCCCATGCCCGCCAAACCAATGATGTCTAGCGAGGATCGACTGGCCCAGGTTCCCACTCGCACTGTATTATCTTCAGGGGCCTTTCTGGTCTGCAGATCCTTTCGAATCAACCTCGCCATCTCCGTGCCCTTAGACCAGAAGACAGGATAGAGATCCTTGACATGGCGGTACGCAAAAGCGGGCTTAAGATTCTTACGTTGAAACTACACGAATGATTGTAAGATGCGAAACAAAAGTGAGATCCGAAATTGCATGTAAATTGCGTGGCTCTCTCACCTTATGCTCCTCACCTTCAGCAATGAGGATGCCATTGCCCAGCACACGCCTCAATGTTTGCTGTATCACCAAGGGCTTTGCGAACTCGTAACCCTTGCTCACCAAAAGTTCGCTTAGGACAGCAGGGCTGGTTATCGTGAGCCTTTCCATGTTTCCCACAATGTAGTAACGAAGAATTCCATCGTTGGGAATGGTCTTGGCCCACTCCTTCATCAGCGCATGGGGGGTGTCGACGAGCAGACTACCCGTATTGCCCGTGAGCCAGTGCCGATTCTAGATGCTGTTAAGTCGGAGTTAACTCTGACAACAGAGGATGTGATGACTTACCGATGGAGTGGGAAAGTGTTTGAATGGCGTGAAAAACTCAGGGTAGATAAATAGCTGATAAACCAGCTTTGATATGGTGATTCCCGTAAGTAGAACGACAATGGTTGCGATTCGGGAGCCGAAGATGGCGTATTCTGGCCTGACGTAGATGCCAACGGCTATGCCGAGGTAAAGCACACCGAAGTAATCGTTGATACGCCCCATAATAACCGTTGGGTCTCGAAGTAACGGTGTGACAGAAGAACTGCGGCTTCGTTTTCTCACAGAGGCTACCCTTACTTCAATTATCTAGCGGGGTCAACTGGCTGACCGCCGGCTTTGGTTTACGCTTGACCCTTGCTGCCGCACCCTACACGCAGCGTTACCTTTCACTAGTGTCACTTCTGCGGCAACCAAGCCTTGAAACCCCTTATGCCACCGGGGCTCGGGCGCGTCTCCGCGGTCGAGTTGTCAGATGGTTACTTGGCATCAGTGGTATGTCTAACATGGGAGCAGAGAGCTCTGAGGCCCATTTTAGGCGGATGGTCTATGGGAAAATATTCGATTGTGCGCGACTACTCTCTGGTAATAGACTTCATTGGTTGTCGTTTCATATTTTTTTTTTCGCTGCCAGCTGTTTTCGGCGCTTACATATCTTTTTAGGCAGCAAAGCATTCGTTTTGATATACAAGTCAAACTCTCACCAACTCGCAGCGGACAGACTTCATATTGACCCTGGTACTTAATTAACGTCCTTCCAAAAATGAACCGACTCTCCCAAGGCTTCCATTGCCAACGAATTGAAGCTTTCGTTACCGTGAGCCGTCTTCGCGTAGCTCCTCAATTGCGGCAAAAACTCATCTGAGCCTTGAGCTAACTCGCCGCTTGTGGAGTTTATTGGGCTCATCGAGGCCAAAGAACTATCTGGGTCTTGGAAAACGGCACCGTGGAAACGTGAATCATAGGTTTCTTGAATCTCTGAATTCACGTAGTTGTAACCGCTTGTTGGGGGCGAGAGTAGCTCTGACATCAAATAAGCATTTGTTGGTCCTTCTGAGGTCGACTTCTGCCGTTTGTTTTGGGCTTGCCTGGCCTTTATCACGTCGGTGACAATCAGTGACAGCCGGTACAGCCGTCGATTGTATGAGGCTTCTGCCCGGCAGTCGGTAATGGTTTGGAGCATCTCAACAAATGCTTGAAGCATATCGATGTCACAATTTGACCCCTGGCCGCAGATGATGGATGACATTACTTCGTAAAGATAGAGTGAGGGAAGTGAAGCGAGGAAGCTATATCGGAACCGAATGGTCAGTCCTAGCCGTCTAGAGAAGGCAGCCAGAAAGGTACCGTTACTCACAAGGAGAAAACAGCCAGGCTCCCTTGATCCGGCGGGGAATGCCACAGCCGTAACAAGAGTTTCAAACACATCCTAGCAACCTCGAGAGCCCGTTGGAATATCGGATCGGGATGGTGCTTGTGGGGCCAAATGAGAAGCAGCTGAATAGAAAGGTATTTGATTGCCAACTGGAGGTTCGAAGCGGAGCCTCCTGAGAATTTTTGGATCTGGTCCAAGTCAACTCCCGACTGGGTCAGACAGTCTTGCAGTCTTGACAAAATCATTGCGGCAAATTCCTTGACTTGGTCCTCATTTCTCGCCTGCACGTGGACAGCGTATATCTCCAAGTAGACGCTCTCTTCTATCCTAGCCATCTCGGCCTTTGCAACAAGGCAGGATGGGATATCGTTTTCAGAAGGCACCAGGCAGGGGTCGAAACGGACCTCGGAGACTGGTATACTGGGAGATGATCCAGCCGTCCAGCAAACAGCCTTATCCAGAACGTATAAGCAGTACGAAATGTTTTGTCTTTCTTTGATGTCCTCCTCGCTCAGTTGACCGTGAAAGGAGTCCCATTGGTGAACGCCGATGGACTTGGCACATCGGGTGGCTAGAGCAAACAGCGTCTCGGATAGGCCTGTCGAGAGGTACACTTGCGCGACTATGTGCTTGTTGTTGTCAGCGATTCAATGCCACCAGGCAAGGCGGCTACTAGTCGGAGACGTACCAGCGATAAGAGTGCCTGCACATTGATGAGGTGCGGCGAGACAAGTTGGTCAATGTGGTTGATAGCGCGCTTTGCGTTGGTCAGAAAGCCCGCAATGAGGTCAAAGTCGATTGACGACGACTTGCGCGTGTGGCTGGATTGCATTGAGTCCCGCTGGTGGGAGCTTAGGGAGTCCGCTGACATGGCCATGAGGATGAGGCTGTTGCAGCAGACGATAGAAGCCAGGTTCCGTTCGGACGGTATTGATTGCCGCAAGGTAGTTGCCATTTGAGCGAACCTTTTCTTTGTCCAGATGGGAAAATGTTCATTGGTTGTTGTAAAGTATGGCTCGATCATGGCGTCCAGAATGGCAAAGGGAGGCGTTGTGGGCGGTGACTTTTCCCCGATGGGCATCTCCTCTCCCTGACCGACTAGAAGATCAATATTGCGTTGTGCTTGCAGCACGGACTCCTTCACGGGGTGTCTTTCGATATCCGCGCTGTCAAAGAGCTCATCCTTGATCTTGAGCATTAGTGACTCCAGAGACGTCGGGCCAAACCATCTTTCGTCGCTGTTTTGGTCCAAGAGGCAACGACCAAGCGGCCTCGTGAATCCGGGTGATTTCAACGTGTCTGGGAAGCGCTGGGGAGTCAATTGCGGTGTAGGTCTCGGTGGGCTGGCCGGGCGTTTTGAGGAAGGTGAACCAGTCGATGACTCCTCGAAAAGTCGCTTCAAGGACCGTTGAGTGTCTGCCAATGAAGCCTTGAAACGCGTGTCATTGAGAGCCCCGTCTACTGTAGACGTCAATGGGACTGCGGTTCGCTTACCTCAAGCTGTTGAAGGCGACTACCCATGCCCAAAATTGTATGGCTTCTATGGAAAATGAGCTCGGAACATTCCTATGGACAATAGTGACGCAGTACATACAGAAGGGTTGTTTGGTTGCACTTTTTGCCTTGACCAGACCACTCACATTGCAAGCCCAGGCGGTCACAATTCCTGCAAGAAGGCCTTTCTCGACTGCAGCGTATCTTCCTGGTCCGGCATTGGTCACATACTGCTCACAGGGATTGGTTATTTTCCTTGCTTGTGGAGCCGTGAATGGGAGGCTCTGGGCACTTACCTGTGTACTCGTCCCTAGGAGCCTCCTTAGCCATTTTCACAGTTTTGCCAGCAAACCGTCGTAGGCTGCGTCAATCTTTGATTCTCCTCAGGATCGGTCACGATCGAGTCTACTGCACAGCTTAACATCTTACAATGATCGTGGACAAGAGCCTTTATAGGGGGGATGGAGGAATAGAGTAAGGCTCCGTTTGCCAGCCGTTACATCCGTTCCCATCCTTTCGGCATGCTGACATGCATTGGTAGCGGGGATACGCTTGAACATCCCCAACGACACAGCATCATAAGGGCCTAAGACCAACCATGCACAGTAACCACCATGGCCCACCAATGGAGAGTGATGATTCGATGTCCCCAACTCAAGTCAGAATCACCTCAGCCTGTTACCCAAGACCATATGATCCATCGATGGTATATACTCCTTCCCGTTTGGGATTTGCTGCTCGTCTTTCATTGGATGCGCGGTTGGGATTAATGCGCTGAGATATTAGACTGCAGGAGTATCAAGGTAATCTATTTCTTATCTATTCTCCTTTTTCCATAGCAGCCGAATAAAAAACAGTGACCATTGGTCGATACCAAATGAAGGACATGGAAGGCGTTGAAATTACCCACTTGTCTAGTGGGAACCACCGGATAAATATATTGTGGTCGAGGTTCGGCTGAATCCAGCCCATCAACTTTCCTCTTCCGCCGATCATTAGGGCTTTGGTTCCGAACACAGCCTCCCCCCCAATCGAAACAGAGGGAGGTGAAAGGAGGTACTAAAACTAATCTCTAGCAAGGTTTGACTACCCCTTGCCTAGTGTCGCATCCAATGTCCTGACTGCGCTAACGCAGTAGCCTTCGTATTGACATTCTAACCAAGAAAAAGAGGCGCTAAATGACATGTTTGTCGCTTGGGTTATTGTGGTGGTTGCGTACTGCATATATGCGGGGTTAACTGTGTAGTTTGAGACGATAACGGAGGGGTAAGTTTGGACTATATTGGAGAGAGAGAGAGACTAGGTGGAGCCGAATAAACCCCCTTGAAGGAGAGAGAGGGAGGACGTAACTCAGTTGCTGTCAGACCGAGTACACGAACGGTGGGATCTGCAACCCACTGTTGCAGTACTTGCAAGGTAAGATAACGCGTTATCCGCTCGACCATCCCGGCAGAGCGAATAAGCCTTATTTGAAGATGTTAGAGAGCTAGGCGGAATATTGCGTAACTTCCCTCGTTTCGGGCACGGGACCCGTCATCAGCGCCCACTTGGTTAGGCCGGTGATGGCTCCGACTGGCTCCTTGCGGTCTCTGGCGTTGCTAGTCTGAAGATTCATAGCTCCCATGGAGCTTGGGCGGATCGGCAGAACGAGGCTTTGATCCTCACTTTGCGAGACGGTGTTTGAATGTGCCATTGCGCCCCGGCGGAATCTTCCCTCACCTGCTTACACCAAACATAGAAGAGTTCGAAGGGGGAGAAAGGATGAAACCAAATCAGGATCTTTTAGGCAAGGTAGGTACGTATTCTGCAGATACTAACCTGGCTGACACATTCGCAGACTGCCTTTGTAACAGGTGGTTCCGGTGGATTGGGAAAAGCGATTTCCAACATACTCGCTGCGCGTGGTTTGTCTGCACCCTCCAGGCCGAAAACCTAGAATTTCACTGATCCCAGGTTCAGGTGCCCATGTCACAATATTCGCGCGGCGGCCAGGGCCTCTGGAAGATGCGAAGAATGAGATAGTCGGGAATTGTATGGATGCGAGTCGGCAGGAGATCAATGCCGTCGCCGTGAATATGGCGGATGCCTCTGCGGTATGTTGCTCCAATTTCGGGAAATCCCAACGTTCAGAGAGACTTGCAACATGAAAATGAAGTTGCCTCCCCTAATAAACTCATAGGTTTCGGAAGCATTCAGGTCCCAACCCCGAATAGCGGATTTCCTGTATTGTTCCGCCGGGGGCAACCATGCGGAGAACGGGTTTTTCATCGATCTCCAAGCCACGCAGCTCGATTCTTGCATGAAGAATAATTATTATTCCACTGCTTATGCTGCTAAGGCCATGTTGGATATCTGGGTTGAGAACGATAAGAAATCTGCTGGCAGCGATTTCTCAAACAACACCACGGAACACACGACCAGGAAGATTGTTTTTGTCAACAGTGCGGCGGCCTTCTTGGGGTTACCGGGGAGCGTTGCTTATACGCGTAAGCTGATGATCTTGATCTGTTGATTCGAGTTGGTTGTCCTCTTCTGGCTAACATCGTCCATCTCGAAGCTGCCAAAAGCGCTGTCCGAGCCCTAGCAGACACCCTTCGCTTCGAAGTCCTCCGCCACAACTCCTCGCATACCACGTACACAATCCACATCGCATTCCCGGCCGACTTCATCTCCCCTGGGTTCGTCCTCGAACAGGACACCAAGCCCAACCTCACAAAGCAGATCCAGGGAACCAATGTCGCCACTTTTGCGGAGCTGGAGAAGAAATTTCCTTCCTCGGAGGAAGTCGCGCGGGGGGTAGTTGCGCGAGTAGATAAAGGGGATTTTATTATCTGTGAGGATTCGTTGCCCGGGTATCTTTTGTTTACGAATATGATCGGGCTGAGTCCCAAGAGGGGGCTTGGGATCGTCGATTCGTTGCTGAGTGTGGTGATGGGGTGGTTTGTTGTGCCGGTGGTGAGGAGGAGGTGGGAGAGGATGTGTAGAGAAGATAGTAGCCACAGCTCATGATGAGAGGTCTAGCAATCTCCTACGGGGCATCTCCCCTACGATTTAATTTCAGCTTTGCTAAGTCACACTTTTATTAACAGTTCAGTGTCTCTAAGATATGAACAAATATGCTAGCCCCTATATATATTTCTTCGATGACAATGTGGCATCTTCATCAGCCATGGACAGGAGCTGTTGCTCTACAGCCGACCAGACTCCTTTCCGCAGACTGTACAACAACCAAAAGTTCCCAGCAGCGTCCTTTCCAATCACCACGCCTGTGTTTCGCGTGGCATAGCCTTTGGTCCCAGTTCCTTGGATACAAGATGGTCTGCCCAGCTGATTGCTTCGCTTGTTCAGTGCCAGTCCCTCTCTTTCGACGGCAGCAGAAAAGTCAACTTCAAACAGTTTTGCTTTGACCCAATTGGATATCATTACCGTGTACATACTAGAATTTCCGAATAGGGCTGGGTGATGTGCATTGTCCAGAGTATTTCGTTGGATAGTGTCCAGTGCTTGGAGTTGTTCGACGTTCCGCTGCTGTATAAGAGACCGGCGGATTTCCGATGCGGTGAAGCTTAGAGGACTTTCGAGGATCTGGCGAACGGAAAGGAATGTCAAGGTTGCGAAGACGGCATTAGTGACCAAGGCACAGGTAGCGGATGGGATGTGGCCAAGGTCTGCTAAGATTGACCGGCAGCAGTATGTGTTGCGCATGTTCACCGTGCGGCTGGGGCGAGGTCTTTCGGCTCGGAGGACGACTCGCGTCCACCAGGCAAATAGAATGTCTCCCTCGCTAACGAAAAGGGGTTTGCCGCTGTCGCCGTCATCGCGCGCTGCGAGCTCCCCCATCGCCTTATCTCGCATCTGGTGCAGGTATTTTGCTGGCAAGAAAATGACCCGTTCCTCCTCCCGGCGCTGCCAAAACAGCTCCACCGTCAGAACATACCGCACTGCAAACCAGAACCATGCCCACCCGACGAGCAGCGTGTCGGTGAACACGTATTTTTGCAGCGGTTCCGACTTCGACTCAGAGAGGCCAGCCAATGGATCGTCGGAAAATCCCACAAAGGGCTTCACTTCATCTTCTCGTCCGCGCAGCACCGCAGCCCAGGCGTCCAAGACAGCATCAAGTCCCATCATGTCCATCAAGCTATGGAGGAACGAGACGGTAACCAGGGTGGCGTCTTGGAATGTGATAATGCGAACCCCTAGCTGGGGGCTGTCTGAACAAAGCCAACCTTCCAGGCGGTCGGGAAAAGCGGGAGTCCGGATAAAGGATCTGAACTCGGGCATGGATGTATAGGTAGTGCCCAGTACAGACGGGCGACCAGCGGCATCCAGGTGATGAGGCTGGGCTAAATGCGATGCTTGAGGATGATCCACCACTTTCATGTCAAACGCGACGGTGGAGTATGCGAAGCCAGGGCGCTTCTCGTCGTAACATTGTGGAACATGATATTCTAGTCCCGCTTCTGCATTCCGGCGGATTCGAGCACCGAGTTTCCGCCAGCCTCCTAATTCTAGCAGCCGAGAGAGGGCACGTCGAAGCTTCTCAGGGTCCAAGATGTCATCGAAGCGGAAAGTAACGTCGAAGGAAAGGCCTCGTGTGTGGTGGTCATCATCCCAATAATGGAAGGGAATGATCGTATCGGTCGATACGGTCGGCGGAGGGGCAGGTCCCTTCCCTAAACGAAAAGAGACCATGACAAGTTGTTGCCTGGGAAAGGAGCCTCTGGATCGATCACGAAGACGATTCTGGTGGTTGATCGTGGTGTGTTTCATGATCTCCGTACTCAAGCTCCGTAGAGACTTGTAAGGTTGCCCCACCGGCCGGGCCGAGCCTTCGGGGATCGGAACCCGTGTGGACCGCCTAGAACATGAGGCTCATGATTCATCCACCGACGCTGGAGAGAAGAGTTTGATCTCTCTATGTCCAGAGTAACTCGTTCACCCCGTCATTGTTCTTCCTTTCATCCCCATGACACGTGACTCCAAGGATCCTGCTGAGTCATGTCAACCACCGCGATCCGGAAGAATTTCTGATCCGGCATCCGCACGCTGAGAACAAAGGAGGTCACGTCCAGTCTAGCTTTTTTAGGCGGCTGACATTCCCATAGACTTTTTTTTTCTCACCTTCAGCATATTCCTGTGCTGACCACCCCTGTCGGCAGGTGTCACAATTTGAATTCGACTTTTGCGAGTGTGTCTCTGATTGATCTTGAGCCCTAAGCCCGACGTGGCCTGGAAGTGATATACTTATCGTGCCAAGAATGGGCCTGGCCCAGTTTGACGACAGAACGGGGGCCACCACCGAGATATCCACACCCGCAGTTCAACAAGAGTCAGATACGGCGCCCGTATCTGAAAAGCAAGCAAAGGTAGAGACCGAGACTGAGCCGAAGATAGGTGGGACGGAAATTCCTGTGGAGAGAAATGGCAACGATGATATCCAGCGGACCCCAAAGAAGTCACTGTCGTTTAAACTCGCTTTCATCGGCCTCGCTGCCAGCATGTTTGTGTTCCAGCTGGATGCCACGGCTCTCGGGATTGCCCTTCCGGTGAGCGATACCACTATTTCTCATCCGGTCCTGAATTGCGCCAAGACTAACCTCGTCCGTAGACCATAGCTGCTGATCTCCAGGGCGAGAGTTTAGAGTCCTTCTGGGCGAACTTGTCCTACACCCTATGTGGTCTTGTCATGCAGCCGGTGTGGGCTAGTATCTCCACCGCGTTCGGTCGGAAACCGCCTCTCTACGTATGCATGGCGTTGTTCTTCATCGGATCTATCGTCTTTGCTGTGGCCCAGAATATGAACACCATTATCGTCGGCCGTGTCCTTCAAGGGTTCGGTGGTGGTGGAATTGACGTGCTGGCAGAGGTGATTCTCGCAGATATGACGACGTTGCAGGAGCGCGCAAAATACCTGGGCTTGATGGCGATTCCTATGGCGGTTGGCAATATCATGGGGCCCACGGTTGGTGCACTGTTCGCGACCTATGCGAGCTGGAGATGGATTGGATGGATCAATTTGCCGTTTCTAGGGATCGGTACGCCGTTGGTGTTCTTCTTCCTCAAGCTACGACCAGTTCCCCTTGATGAATCGCTGGTCAAGAATTTGAACCGCCTCGATTGGATTGGTATGATGTTGGTCGTCATCGGCATCACGATCTTCGTTTTACCCCTCAGTTGGGCTGGCTCCTTATTTCCATGGGCTTCCTGGCAGACCCTCCTCCCAATGTTCTTAGGGGTGGCGGTACTGGTCATATTTGCTTTCTACGAAGCGAAACCCGAAGCCCCTATTGTGCCCCATCGACTCTTCCACTCGAAGACTGCAAACATGACGTTAGCCGGAGGCTTCCTCCATGGCGCGGTTCTGGTCTCGCTTTTGCAATACTTACCCTTGCTGTACCAAGCCGTACAACTCGAAACGGCCATTTTAGCAGCGGTCTCCCTACTACCCACCGTCATTATCAGTGTGGTAGTCGCAGCGGTCTCCATGATGCTGGTTCCGTTGTTTGGTGGATATGTATGGATTCTAAGGCTGGCATGGATCATACTCACCCTGGGAACCGGTTTGCTGGCCCTGTTCGACGTAGGATCGTCGTCATCCATGCGTCTTGGACTTCCCATCCTCTGGGGAATGGGTATTTCCTTGCTGCGTCTCAATCTTCTTCCCATACAAGCCAGCGTCAAAAACGTCGACGACACAGGCCTAGCGATTGGACAATTGCTCACCATTCGCATGTTTGGAGGCCTTGTCGGCCTCACGATCTCTTCCACCATTTTCAACTCTGTCTTCTCAACAGGCATATCCTCCTCTACAATCCAACCTAGCGGTCCCCTGGCCCCTCTCGAGGACGTCGCCAATGCGGTTTCTTTCATTGAGAAGCTAAGATCACTAGATGTCCCTTCTGGAACGCTGGACCAGGTTCTGAGGATTTATCTCAAGTGTTTCCAGACAATCTTTTACACGATGACAGGGCTAAGTGGACTGGGATTGGTGACTTCGCTGTTTGTGGATGAGATCGATCTCAAGTCGCAGGACCTCGGAAATCAGCGCTTCGAGGAATAGTCCCGAAAACGCATTGGAAAAGCGTTTGCAAACTGTCCAATATGATATATTATTCAAATAGATTGTACGGAGTAACTTTATATACAGCTGTCAAACATTGTCATAATCAATTGTATCCCATTGTTTCGGCTGGTTGATCACATCCTGCAAGTCCTCCATAGCCCCCTGAAGGTCATCCAAACCCAAGTGCAATGCCAATTCGATATAATCCTTGGTCCATAAGCCTGGCGAGCCTCGAGGGTACTGCGATCTAAACCCGACGAATCGCTGCGCACGCTTGGACAACTTCTTCACGGTTTCCAGCTTGATTATGAAAGGATGTGCTTCCGACGGAGTCAGGAAACTCGGGATGACCGTCAGCTGGATACATTTCCGTTCCATCTCCGTTTTGTTCTCGCCCATCGCATGAATGACTTTCCCCCCGATCAGTAGACAGTCACCCGTGTTCATCTCGGCTGGGATTGTCTGGTTCATGTTTCCGCGTTGGTCAAAGGGCCACTTGTTGCTCCCAGGGATGATGCGCGTGGCGCCATTCTCATCCCTGAAGTCGGAGAAGGCGAAGAGGAAGTTGATCTGTGGTTCGGTGCAATCAGGGCCGAGCTGGGCGTATGGTGGATAGGAGGTGAGATCGCGATGCAAGACCTGCCCGGGCTGCGGTCCGGAAGCATTGAGCGTTGTCGCCGCCGAGAGCCAGTAGTCTCCGTTATGCCCACCTTCGCTGAAGCAGCGCTTGCAGATGGCGTGGATAAAGTCATTTTCGAGAATCCGCTCTCGAAACGTGGCGCTGTGGTTAATGAGGTCGCCTGCACGCTTGGTTTTGGTGCCGTGGAAAGCTGCCAGGTCTGGATGGGGAACTCGGGAGCCTCGTTGGACGGAGTCGATGCGGGACTCGAGTTCTGTGGTGATCTGCTTCGCTTCCGCGGTGGTGAGCATGTTCTTCAGGATGACGCCGCCGCTTTCCTTCCAGTGCTTGAACACTTCATCCAACGGTGTATCGACGGTCACTTCCGCGAGCTTGAGTCCATTCGGTACGGCGACCTGTGGGACATCTGTTGGGACTCGCCACATTTCAAGTTCTTGGGGAGGGTTCGGGTGGATGTACTGATGATAGAGACGATGGGGGTTGTGAACTTGACTTCGATATACTAGTTGCTTGCATACGAAATTATGAATAGGAGCTTCCAGAACATCATATGGGCTATTTCAAGGAAGATCTTACTCTCCAGCCTCGGATCCCGTCCACTGATGCCTCCGGGCTCCCGGATTCCGATAGCCCGCCTGATGCAGTCAGCATTTGCAGCATCTTCCGTTCTTTCTATCGGCCAATGTCATACGATTCAACTTGATCCCTTGCTTACAAAGAGTGTGTTGGGAACGATAGAAGCCTGGGTGCATCACACGCTACGGGAGGAGAGGCATGTGGCTTGCAAGACATGCCTTTTGTGTGCTATCCAATCATGCGAATTCTGGTCCCAGAGGGGCAAAGGAGATCACTCCCCTACTAAGTTTTCATGCACGAAGGACCCTCAAAGACAACTATATATTTGGTATTTCTCTCAATAAAAATGTACAGTCTGAGCGAGATACAAAGAATGTAGAGGAAGTGCCAATAGATGCGTTGAATACTTTAACCAATTCTCTGCGTGAATCTCTAGTAGAGTACAGGTAGAGATTACGCGGAAGAGGGCTGAAGCCGATATTGCAGCAAGTAGCAGAATGCCACAACATACACTTACCGAGTGCAATCTGTACGAGGAATCGCTTAGCTCTCGTTTTCGGTCGCGATTCTATAAACCTCATTTGCGGTATATTGACCAAGAATATCCAGAGAGCCAATACTCATCATCTCCAGCATGGGAAGATCAAAAGCGAAGACCTGCTTGATCCAAGCGCGCAATTCGAGAGCCACCAACGAGTCAAGGCCGAGATCGAGCAGTGGCCAGCTTGTATTGGGCTCCTCATTCGGTTTCAGCAACAGATCGAAGAGTCTCTTGCCGATCTCGACTGCAAAGAGCTTCGATGCTTCTGGCGACTTGAGAATAGACGGATCCGCTTTCGCATTGTTAAGATATGATTTCAGAATATCTGTCGAGGCTGCGGTTATGGCAACCGCAGAATTGTTATGATAGGAGGCCATGCGACGATCTTTCTTCCAGATCACGTAGTTACTGGGATCGTGCAATGGAATAAGTAAAGCAAGCCCGACGAGGAAGGTATTTTTGTGTACGAAATAAGACGTGTTCTTTGACTCGACGGCAAGAGCTTCCTCGACAGCTTGACCTGGGCTGTTATGGACCAACATGGATATTGACATTGCGTCAATAACTTCCTGCTCCAGTACAGGCTTGAAACCACTCCTGGACATTTTCCCCATCATTCCTTGGTGCTCTGAAATCCATCCAACGTCCTCGACAGCTCCCATATCAACTACAGAGGCCGCCAGGCCCAGCCCGTTACGGTATTGGGCAAACGCGTCTAGGAAGCTGTTTCCACTGGCGTAATTGGCTTGACCAGCTTGTCCAACGATACCTGAGACCGAGCTGAACATCACAAAGAAATCAAGATCGATCTCCGACTCCATAGAGGCATTGTGGAGGTTCCAGGTTCCCTGAACCTTGGGTGCCGTCGACGCCATCCAGTCGTCGAAGGTCATCCTAGTAAAGTTCTCGTTGGCGACGACCATTGACATCTGTACAATACCTTTGAGGGGAGAGGTCGCTGCACCAATGGCCTTCTTCACATCCTCCAATTTCGTGGTATCTCCGCTCACAAGCTTGACGGCACAGCCCATGCTCTGGAGCTCAGCCACAAAGTCATCATCTTTTGGCGTGAGGCCCGCGCTACGGGACATGTAGACGAGCTCACGGGCACCGTGATCGACCATCCAGGTAGATACAGCACGACCGATACCGCCAAGGCCACCAACCATGAGGTAAGAGCCCGACCGGTTGAATGAAATCGTCATAGCTCTCTTGGTGGTTTCCAATCTAAGCTGGGTTTCCCCTTGGGCTGCCTTGAACGAAACCCCAACACGGCCGATGTGTTGTCCCTTCTCCATAAATCGGAATGCATCTTGGGTCTGGGTTGCGGGAAAGATTGTCGTGGGTAGCGTGGATATGTAGCCTTTGCTGTAGAAATCCAAGATGGAGAAAATCAAGGCTCTGGCGACATGGATTCTCTTCCAGAGTCCATCAATATCGACACAACAATAATTGCGGTTTGCCAGGAATGGCTTCATATCGAGCTTGCCATCCCCGATCAGATCTCGTTTTCCGATCTCGAGTAGAGTACCAAACTCAGCCACGCAGCTCCAGGTGGCGTGTAAGAGCTCGCCGGAGAGGGAGTTGAGGATGAAGTCCATGCCACGGCCGTCCGTTTCTCGCATGACACCATCCACAAATGACCTGTCGCGAGACTGGAAGATCCTGCTTCGCGGGATGTTGTAGTTCTCCATCAAGTACTTGACCTTTTCGTCGCTGCCAACCGTGACATACACTTCAGCCTCCAGCATCTGGGCCACCTGGATAGCTGCCAGGCCCACTCCACCACACGCGCTGTGGATTAAGACGGACTATGCAGGGAGGATTGATCAGTATATGCAGCTACACGCTACACAATAACGTCGGGTCTTCTGTGTCACTTACCTGGCCTTTTGTGACGCGTCCGACGTTGACCATGGAGTGAATCGCGGTGAAATATGGGATAAGCATCGTTCCAGCTTGATCGAAGGTTAGGCTGTCAGGGATACGCACGCAGACAGCAGCCAACGTCGTCGTATATGTCGAAAAGGCGTCTTTTCTGCAAAAGCAAACGACCCGATCGCCAACCTGAAGGTCGTCGGGGCTGACATCTGCTCCCACACGCGTGACGATGCCCGCAGCTTCGATTCCAAAGAGACGGACCGGCAGTTCAACAATGCCCAGTGCAACCAGAATATCCTAAGATCTCCTGTCAGTAACATGCTACGTAGCCGGGGAAAAGGACCTGGATTGACTTGCCCTAAAGTTCAGACCGGCGGAGTACACTTCGACCTCCACTTCGTCCTTTTCGAGATCCTTTCGTTCTTGGCGCGCATAGTGTAGACTGTTGACCCGTCCTGGCGTACGAACGTTCAGTGTGGCTATCTCGCTCGACTCTTCTGAAGCCAAGAGCTCATCGGCCAGGATGAATGGGTGGAAGCGTGCGACTTGAACTCGGTCATTGAAGATGGCCCATTCGTAGTCGGGGTTGAGTTCCTCATTAGGGTCATCTTGGCGAGCCTGGAACTTGGAAAGCACCTGGAGCAGTTGGTCGATGGACTTCAGGTTCTCGAAACTGTCGACCTGGCAAGTCGCCAAATCGGCCAGCTGCTCCGTACGGATAGTTCTGGCGAGGCCGAGAACTTGTGCATACCGTGGATCACAGCATCCTATGTCGATGAGATGAGTCGCCCAGAGCATGCCGGCGTCGCGTTCTTGAAGGCCGAGAAGGAAGGCCTTGAATGACAGGTAGCTTGCTTCATCAATCTCGTGGAAAAAGGGCTTCTCGATATCTAACAGCGAAATCACATCTTGTCCAGCCGGCGGATCATCTTCTAATCTGCACCTGGTGACCTGATAGCCCCCCTTTTCGAGCTGGCTCAGGATGTTTGTGACAGCAGGCACTTCCTCCTCGAAAAGAACTGTGACCTTCTTTATGGGCGTCTCGCGGACCTGCCTTACAACCCTAGTGACAGTAAGTTGGTGAGGCTCTTCTGAATCGAGAGCCACAGCCTCGATATCGCCAAAGCCTGCAGCAGAAAGCTTCGACTCCCACTCGTCTTGGCGCAGGTAGGCCGCCTCGATTGGCCCGTCGGCAGAGCCCGACCAGGAGGTCGGAAGCACACCGAGCAGATACTGGACCCATCTGGATGACGGGGAGAGCTCTTGCAGAAGCAGTCTCCCATCGGAATGGAGGAGCTTCCTGATGTTGGTCAAGCTTTCCTGGACATTTTTGGTCTCGTGAAGAGCGTTGACAGCTATAATTAGATCGTACCCAGCGTCCTCAAACCCTTGTTCGAACGGATCCTGAGTGATGTCCAGGCTGGCGAACTCCATATTTGGGAATAGCTTCTCTTGCGTTGTAGCCACCACGTAGCCTGGGGCAGTCAAAGTGTACTTGGCACAGAGAATCTCCCCGTCGGTGCGTGTCAATTCGGCGACGATGTCACGGTGCAACGACACGCCGTTTCCGGTTCCAATCTCTAGGATTCGGAGGTTGGGCTTGGAGTGGCTCAACTTTTGAATGAATTCCCTTCGGTCCAGCTGTCCAATAAATTCATGGACGTGCGTTAAAGCTCCCTCCGGGAAGACACTCTCTAGGATTTCGCCGGACAAGAGGGAATCCATCTGTAGGCAGACTTCACGCATGGCACTGGCGACTGGGGCTGCTGTAGTGTTTGCTAGCTGACTCATTATATTGTCAATCCGAGCGGAGATAGCCTCGTTGTCGAGGCCTGTCCAGGTCGAAGGTAATCTGAAAGGAATTGATCTGGATTGAGACCCGATCCAAGCTATGTACTTCTGCAGATGGGGCAGGATTGGATTACTTGTCGATTCTAAAAGACGGGATTGGGACAAGAGCAAGTAGATGTCCCCGAGCTCCTCCAGGAGACGCAAGTGGCCTGTTCGGCTTGCTGGTGCGCGGAAGAGGTCATGGACATCTAGGAAGTCAATATCGGGTCTCCACTCACACCTCGACGCGGCGTGTGTGTCCGCAACGTCCGTTGCACCAGCACCATCCGCAAGTGACATTCGAATACCAACGGCTTCAACGACTCTCGTGCCTCCAGATGTGCAAACGCCGTCTCCAACGACCGAAAAGTTGCTCGACAACTTAGCAGAAACGCTGGTGATCATATCCGAGGAGCACCTATAGACGGTGACTCTATCGATGCTGGTAGGGAGCCAGGTTTTGGTTTTGCGTCCGTAGCCCTTGACTGCAGCGGCACCCAGGATCTGCAGGGTCGCATCAAGGGCGGTGGGGTGGATGTAGTAGTTGGCTTCATCTCCCTGCCTTCCATTGCCAACATTACCAACAGCCCTCTGTTCTGAAGTTGAGGTCGTCATTGTCTCGAGTGTCTGGAATGATCCTCCCAGGTTGAGGCCACCTTTGCCCATCTTTTCATACCATTTCCTGACATTGAGCTTCCGGGGAAGGGCTGCAGGATCCGGGGCCTGTCCCGGCGCCGACGCCTGCGCGCAGACCTCCCCTGTACAGTGCTTCGTCCAATTGCGCCCGTTGTAAGCTGAGACGGTGAACTCCCACCATGCACTATTCAAAGAGTTCGTCAGGCGGTGCGGCCTGAAGCTGGCCATCATCTCTGTCGGCTTTCCCTCGCTGAGCACCAGCGCCGTGGTGACAATGATATTTCGAACGCTGAATCCCTCTTCAATATTAGTCAATTGTCTGATGGCCTCACCCGCCAGGGCAATGTAGCCACAGAACGGGAAGACGATGTTCTCCCCGACCTTGTGGTCACGAATCCACGGCGTGTTTGTAACATGGAACATGTTACGCCAGACAGGCTCACTGTCACTGCTCTCAGCCACCCTAGCACCAAGAAGATCGTGGTATTGGAATTTGCGGTTGCGCCATTCCTTGCTGATACGAGATTCGTACCAGTAGCTCCCTTCATGATTCCATGGGTATCGGGGAAGGTCCGAAAGACAGGAACCGGTGGGAAAGAGGGCCTCAAGATTAACATTAACGTTAAGTGAGTGAAGGGCTCCAATGGCAGACAAAAAGGTTGCGGTGCAATCCTGGTTGCGCGCCATGACCGAGACATAGGGAGCTGGAGAAGAGGCTTGAGTGAATATTTGTCTCAGTGGACCTGCGAGAGCACCATGAGGCCCGACCTCAAGGAAGACTGCATTCTTTCCCACGTCGTGTTTCAAAATGGCCGTGGCGGCTTCGCAGAACCGGACCGGCGATTCCAAATTGTCCCGCCAGTATTTTGAACGGATTTTGTCCTCCGGGCCCAAGATATTTCCGGTCACGCTGGAGAAGAAAAGCGCCGATGGTTGTCTTCCGACCACTTCTTCGCCGATCAAGGATAGGTAATCCTCGCCGATCTCTTTCATATGGAATGAATGATAGGCTTTGTCGACCTGGAGCTGTCTGGCCAGCGTTTGTGGCTGTGCCTCTTTGATAGCAGCAACAACAGATTTGACGGCGTCGACGTCGCCTGAGATTGTAACGCTCTTGGGTGAGTTGTCACAGGCAATCGTGACGTTCGGGACGAGGTACTTTTCTGTCTCCGCCCAACTCATTCCGATAGCTGCCATTGTCCCTTCTCTCTTCTGTCTACTTGTCACCGCTCCACGGTGGTGGGCAGCGGTGATGGCCTCTGCAGCCGTGAGAGCCCCTGCGGCGTATGCTGCAGCAATTTCGCCACTGGAATGGCCCACGACTGCGTCTGGACGAATTCCTGCGGACTTGAGAGTGTCGACCAGTGCAATCTGAATAGCGGTGCAAAGGGGTTGGGAGAACTCAGCCAATGACAGTCGGCTCTTTTTGCCTGGCTTCTTGAGCTCTGCTTCGATCGAGTACTCGGGCTTATCCCCAGTCATGGTCTGCAGGTGCTGATCGAGAGAGCGGATGCTAGACCTGAATACTTGATTCGACCGCAACAGCTCCCGTCCCATCTGGGGCCACTGTGCGCCCTGACCAGTGAAGACCATAACCACGCTCGGCGGTTTCGCAGACTTGGAGTTTACAGACTGTGAAACACTTTCAACCACTCCATTAGTGACAATAGCAAAAGCTCGATGGGGCAAGTGCTCCCTTCTCCTTGCCAACGTGTAGGCCAGGTCGCTGACCTTGTCCGGATTTTGTTCCACCCATCCCTTGTAGTTGTCAATCATCCTTGTGATTGACTTTGGCGAGTTGGCTGTGAACAACAGAAGGTGTGGTGTCTCCGGGGTTTCGTGAGTCGCAGCCGGGACGTTATAGGTAGCAGCAGATTCCAGGATGACATGGGCATTTGCGCCACCAATCCCAAATGAATTTACACTGACACGTTCGAGTCTGTCCTTCGGCCAAGGCAGTGGCTCGGTAGGAACTGTGAGCTTACTGTCCACGAACGGAATGTTTGGATTGGGGCTGGTGAATTTGATGTTTGGCGGGATGATGCGATGCTCGAGTGCTTTCACCATCTTCAATAGAGATACAAGACCGGACGCAGCTTCTGTGTGTCCAAGGTTGGGCTTGACCGAGCCTATGTAGACGCCCTTGTCCCCAAAGACCCGGGCCACAGCTCTCGCCTCGATGGGGTCCCCAGTCGGCGTACCTGTCCCGTGGCATTCAACCATGGCGGTTTCTGCGTAGTCAGTAATACCTCCGAGTTCATATGCCCTCCTCATCAGAGCTTCCTGTGCGTCCGTGCTGGGCTGTGACAGTGTAGCGGTCTTTCCGTCTGCATTGTGGGATGTGGCTCTCACGACAGCACGAATAGGGTTGCCATCTCTCAACGCATCCGCCAACGGCTTGATGAAGATCGCCGTAACCGCCTCTCCACGGGCATACCCATTGGCGTCAGCCGAGAAGGTCTTGCACGAGCCGTCACTAGATAAAACTCCTTGCTCCTGCATCGCCATCGACATTCCTGGTGCAAGAATCAAATTAACACCACCCACCAGGGCGGATTCGCAGTCACCTCTGCTAATAGCAGTGCAGGCCTCATTCAGAGCTACCAGGGCGGATGAACAGGCCGTGCGGATCGTCATGCTATTCAATAGTGTCAACACAGGGCTATTATTTGGAAACAACTGTCGAATGAAAGATCATACCTTGGCCCTTGCAGGTCAAACTCATACGAGAGCCGATTGGCGACAACAAAGTCTCCCGAACCGGAGATACGATGTATTCCCCATGGCTGGGTCTCCTTCCCAAACATCTCCAGCCAGTCTTCTCCGAAATTACCAATATACGTGCCTATAGTCTTGCCTCTCCAATTCGTTACGCCGGCATCTTCGAAAGCCTCGCGTGCGACCTCCAACATGAGCCTCTGCTGAGGGTCAGCTCGCTCTACCTCTGTTCGCGTCATGCTGAAGAAGGATGTATCCAACGCCCCGACGTCGACACTCTCGTCGAGGAAATATCCATACTCGGTTGAGACTGTCCCTGGCTTTTTTGTATCCGAGTAATATGAGTCGATGTTGTAGCGGGATTCAGGAACGCGACAACGACCATCTTTCTTTGCGAGGAGGAAATCCCAAAGCTCGTCGGGCGTCGTCAATCCTCCTGGGAGACGACAGGCCATACCACAGATGGCGATGGGAACATGACCACTGCCATGGACCTTATGGGCCGAAATACCATTTGTGCCGTTTGTGTGCACCCCGTTCGTGTGTACCCCATTGGTGTGTACCCCATTGGTGGGATGCCCGCTGGGAGTAGTAGCCCCATTCATGACCGTTAACCCCTGGCCATTGATGCCATTACTGTCGCCCATAGTCAGTGATGTGGATTCGAAATAAAACTTGGTTGTTTCGCTGTAACCCGGTGGGCCATCTCTACATTTGAGTTTTAAATGACAGTTAACATAGTTATGGTCAACCACGTTTCATGCATTTGCCATGTGCTCGGTTTCCCGCCCGCTCGCAGGCCGGAACCCGTTCTGGCGACGAGCCGCAGCATCTCGGGCCGGTTCGCCGATCGGGATCTAGATGATCTTTAAATGGGACTATGAAATGACGACTCAAGATATTGACTCGATGTACTCTTGAGCTTTCGTTCTTTCGTTCTTTCTTTCTTTGCTGAGTTACACTACGCTGGCCGTCGAAGCCTTCATCTTCCGCAACCTCATCACCATGGGATCTAACGGCAAAGTCGTCTCGGAGGTGGTCTCCTGGATCAAGAGCCAGAAACTGGTCGCTCCCCGCATGAAAGATGCCCCCACATTCTACCGAAATCTCGAGGAGGCCTTAGATGTTCGACGGTCAACCCAATCTCTAATGACCCGCGGACAAAGCACATGGAAAACTGGAGATGCGATTGACTTCTGCTCCAATGATCTTCTCTCTCTCGGACTCACAGGAGAACTGCGAAGGGAGTTCCTAGCTGAGCTGGCCAGACACCCAGACTTCTCGCTGCATTCTGGGGGCTCCCGCGTTATGGGTGGCAACTACGACTATATCGAGGATGTCGAGCAGGAGATCGCCGACTTCCTCGGGGCAGAAACGGCTCTCATGTTTAACTCCGGGTCGAACGGAAACATTGCCATCTACACAGCTATCCCACGGCCTGGGGATGCCATTGTATACGATGAGCTGGTTCACTTCAGCACGCACACAGGCATGGCTGCCTCGTTGGCTACGACCAAGGTTGCCTTCCGCCACAATGACCTTGACGCCTTTCGAGAGGCCATGTCCTCCACCATGGACTCTCAACCCATGCTTCAGGACGGTTCACGCTCGATCCTTGTATCCGTAGAGTCGGTGTACAGCATGGATGGAGACGTTTGCCCTCTAGTGGAGATGCTCGAGATTGCTCGAGAAATCTGTCCCAAGGGGAACTTTGCTTTCATTGCGGACGAGGCTCATGCCACTGGAGTCGTGGGTCCTAAAGGTGTCGGTCTCGTCAAGCATCTGGGTCTAGAAAATGAGGTTGCAATTCGACTGAATACCTGCGGCAAGGCCTTGGCCTGTACTGGATGTAAGTTCACTAGACCTGGCTGTAGCCCCTTGCTCAAGCGGTATAACTGACACATTATTTTGATAGCTGTGGTTCTTGGAAATGCCACGGTTCGAAACATGATGCTGAACTATGCTGGGTCCCTGGTGAACACCACATCCCCATCCTTCCCGTCGGTTGCAGTCATTCGCTCAGCCTATAACCTGATGAGGACTGGGGCCACGCAGAAGGTATGCAACGATCTGCTGAAGGGTCTGAAGAATTGACAATAACACAAACCATAGGCTCAAGACAACATACAACATCTCGTCAAGTACTTCTTCAAATCCATCACCTCCAGCGACATCTGGGACGAAGCCACCGATATGGGTATCTTGTCTATCCCCGTGGCCGAGGACTATGAGGAGCTGGACTTTGTGACGCATATTGTGCCAATCTGGACCCGGCAGAAGTACAACTGGTGGCTCTTTTTCCACCTGCAACTGGCGAAAATTGCGGTCGTTCCCATTGACTATCCCCAGGTTCCCAAAGGCAAATCACGAGTCAGGGTCATGATCCATGCTGGAAATACGGAGGAAGAGGTGGATTATCTGGTGGCGACGCTTTGCGACTTTGCAAAGGAGATGATCGATATCGAGGAGGGTGGCGAAAAGGGCAAGATACCAAAAGCCGCGCAAGAGATTTACGCGTTGATGGCCGCTCACACTTGAAACTGAGCGTGTGGCATATCCCAGTTCAAAATGGAGGATCCACGGATATCTGTAACTTGGGCCCAAGTAGGTATGGCCCTGCTTAATCAGTTGCCGCTTTTATCTAATTAGGCCTAGTCGGCCGGTGAAGCAGGTTGGCAGGTTGAACCCCCTGTATTGTCATTTATCTTTACCATAGATTTACAAGCAGCATTACATCACTTTTCTATATGTGGATATATCTATCTTTATATTTAGATAGATTTGTATACATCTTAAGTGTGTAAATTATTTATAACCAGGTCTAAAAGTAGCTAGAGTATGTGAGGTCCTGATTTTCTAAATGTTCTGCAAGATGCAGTATATATCTCTATCCACAGATGCAGAATATAATATATAATGGACATAAATCTAATACATTAATTTTCTTTCTTAATAAATCCGATAGATATCTATGTATTTTTTTGAATTATATAGTAATATCAACACTAGAATGATCTGAATATCATCAAGAATCAAAGGTTTCGTTTAATTCAAGCGAGTAGGTAAATCCAACCCTACTAAAAGTATGACTCAGGCGGCCTGGCCACATGACTCATGAAGACTCATGAAGACTGTCCGTCTTCTACTGCATATGATTGGAGGCTTAGGAGCCAAACGGCTAGAGCCGCAACGGAGCTTCCGCCACTCAATTCTGAAATTCTAAGGAACAATTGCCCCGTCGATCTTTCGATCGCCTTCTCTTTTGATTTAATCCTCGTCGCCTCCGGGGGAACAGGCCCTGTTTCATTTCCTTTGTTATCCTCAGACATACCTCCTCTCGGGTCACTAGAGGGAGTCTCCTCGACCATCTGTCATATCGCACCTACCAATTGCAGTTAGTTCTTTATCGTGCATGAGCGGGCGGGACGAAATTTGTAACCGGCTATCGATCACCGAGACTATGTCCGACGCGCCTGCACCCGTTGCAGAGGGAAGCGCATCTCGCCCGAGGCCATCGAGACGTGGAGGCCGAGGTCGTGGCAATCGCAGTCATCGACGGCCTCAGACGCAAACTACAGAACGCTCTCATGATGCACAACCGCCAACTCAGCCGCCATCACAAATTCAATCTACCCAGAATCCACCCTCAGACCCTTCCGCTGATGCACCACGCTCTCGCAGAGGACCACGGAGGGGAAGAGGGGGAGGTCGGGGTGGCGGCGCACCCTCGGAGGGCAGCAGTCGTCGACAAAGACAACGAGGCGGAGATCGAGGGACAACCAGTACGGGCAGACGGTTCGAGGGGCGCTTAACGAAAGCAGAGCAGGCTCCGGAGGACGAACAGATTGATGCAACAGTGGATACGAATGATCTAGGATTGAGGGCCGACGCGCCTGCATTTGTGCCAGGAACCCAGCCAGAACATGTCGCGAACAAGGCAACTCCCTCGACTACTGCACCTGCAAAGAAGAAGCCTAAAGCTAAGAATGCCCCGCCTCCGCCGCCCAAAGTTACGACAAAATCAGTAGCGCCCGACATCGCCACTCGCATTCACGAGGATATTGCTCACAACCTTTATGAGTGTCCTATTTGTACCGCGGAGCTGGGGAGGAGATCGCGTGTCTGGAACTGTGGGTTATGTTGGACGGTATTCCATTTGAGTTGTGTCAAGAAATGGTCGAAGAACGAAGGTGCTGCTGCGCAGGACGCTGCTCGTCGCCAGGGAGAAGGAGACCCCACTACCCCCCGAGCCTGGCGCTGTCCTGGCTGTAACCTTCCCCAAGAAGTATTTCCATCAAACTACACTTGCTGGTGTGAGAAAGAAGTTGACCCGCGGTCGCTTCCCGGCCTTCCACCTCATTCATGCGGACAGACCTGTGCACGGCAGCGGAAAGGCTGTCCGCACCCGTGCGATACGACCTGTCATGCTGGACCCTGCGCGCCATGTACAGCTATGGGCCCTACTCAAGATTGCTTTTGCGGCAGGAATTCGTCCACCAAGCGTTGTCAGGATACCGATTATGAAAATGGATGGAGCTGCGGGGAAATCTGTGGGGATCTTCTGCCGTGCGGCGAGCATACTTGCCCTCGACCCTGCCACGAGGGTCTCTGTGGTGATTGTGAGGAGAGGATAGAGGCTCGCTGCTACTGTGGAAAGGTACAGACGGAAATGCTGTGCAGTTCCAAAGATGAGGAAATGGACAGCCAAATGCTGCGCGATGAGGACGGTGAGGAGAGTCATGTTGAGGAGTGGACTGGTTGTTTTGATTGCGGAGACCAATGCAATCGCCCCTTCGATTGTGGCGTTCACTTCTGCCAGCAGCGCTGTCATCCACAGGATATACACCCCGCTCACTGTCCAAGGTCACCAGATGTCGTGCTTCATTGCCCTTGTGGTAAAACACCATTGACCGAAATTCCCGGATATACCCCCCGAAACTCTTGTGAGGACCCGATTCCCAACTGCCTGGAGGCGTGTGGAAAGATTCTGCCATGTGGACACTCATGCGACAAGGTCTGCCACACCGGTTCATGTGGGCCTTGTTTGCGCAGAGTGCCCGTGCCGTGCCGTTGCGGACGCAACTCTTTTATGTCCATTTGCCACCAAGGTACTCTTGAGCACCCTCAGTGTTTCCGCGTCTGCAAGGCTGGCTTGCATTGTGGTCGCCATGCTTGTGCTGAGCGGTGTTGTCCCGGCGAACAGAAGGCGGTTGAACGTCAGGCTCTGCGGCGGAAGCTCAAGTCTCATCTTCGCCCAAGTGATGAAGATGTGGAGGCCGAACATATCTGCACTCGAGTGTGTGGCCGTATGCTGAAATGCGGGCGGCATACATGCCCTGAGCTCTGTCATAAAGGACCCTGCAACACTTGTAGAGAAGCCATCTTTGAGGAGATCTCGTGTAATTGCGGTCGATCTGTTTTGTATCCGCCCTTACCTTGTGGGACCCAGCCGCCGCCATGCTCTTCCCCGTGCGAACGCCCAAAATCATGCGGACATCCCCAGACGCCACACAACTGTCATACGGATGAAGAGGACTGTCCAAAATGCCCTTATTTAACCGAAAAGATGTGTTTGTGTGGAAAACAGATGTTGAAGAACGTGCCTTGTTGGCTGGCAGATGCGCGGTGTGGCCGTATCTGTGGCGAAACGCTTAAATGTGGCTCTCATACGTGCAAGAAGAACTGCCATCGCCCAGGCGATTGCGAAGATACTTTGAAGCCTTGCCAACAGCCATGTGGAAAGACCAAGACAATGTGCGGTCATCCATGCACGGAGCCTTGCCACGCGCCTTATCCATGCCCGGAGAAGACGCCCTGTTCCTCCAAGATCACGGTAACATGTGGTTGCGGACGACTCCGTCAGGAGCGTCGCTGCAATGCAGCGAAGGCTGTGGCATCAAAGGGACAAGTGCAGCAGCCACAAAGACTGCCTGCTGTGACACCATTGACGTGCGATGATGAATGCGCGCGGCTTGAGCGGAACCGTTCGTTGGCATCTGCTTTGGGGGTTGACATTAACCCGTCAACAACCGTTGCTCAGAATTTGACGGCCACGAACCTCCCCTACTCGTCTGAAACCTTGGACATGTATATCCAGCTATCGTCCTCCGCTCCTTTGTCTACCCTCCAATCTTACGAATCTACCCTTCACTCATTAGCGGCCAATCCAACACAACGTTCTGTACGCTTTCAGCCGGCAAAGTCATCCCTGCGGGCGTCGTTCATTCCCTCGCAACTGACTGGGGTTTCGCAAGCGAGAGCTTTGACCCTGAACCTCACCGACACGTGTTTGTTTTGAAACCTACAGTGTGGAACCCTCCTCTTCTTGGGATGGGCAATGGAACAGCGATCGGAATCGGAGGCATGAGTGTGAGCGAATGTGTTAAATTGCGCGAACGCCAGAGACAGAAAGAACGTGAAGCTCAACGTCTTGCGGCAGCGGAATCAAAGGCCCAACGGGAAGCCGTTAAGGCCCAGGCAAACGCCGCCAACGAGGGTGGATGGGCTCAGGTCGCCGCCTCACGACGAAGCAACGCCAGCACCCGGAGTACGACTCCGAATCCAGGCACGGCTTCCCGGTCTGGCTCGATGTTTGCAGCTCTCGCCGGCGATGATGGCAGCACATGGGGCGCTCCAAAGAAGGAAAAGCTCGTTCTTCGTTCAGGAGTAGGCGCTGGGAAACAAATGCGAACCCGACAACCCGCAGCTGAGGTCGTTGATAGTTGGGAAGAAGAGGAAGAAAAACAAGAGCTGGAGGAGCGTGCTCAGGAGCGGGAGCAGGAGCAGGAGCAGGAACAGGACGATGGACAAGGAGATATTCAGAAAGAAACCACCGAAATCGAAACAACAGGGACTGGAGAAGCAATCGCTACTTCTTCGGCGGTCTGATACCGAGGCGTTTGAGATGATTGTTAATGATTGCGTATGGAACGTTTTCTTAATCTTTGTTTGTTTTTCTTTTTCTACGGCATCATGGATATGGTTTCACATGATGATGATGGCGATCAGATTAGCGAGCAGGATTCGCATAAGTGGCGTGTTTAAAAAGCGACTCGTAATCTAATAAAAAGTTTGATAGAGCTTGACTGAATGATACATGATACTACTGCAATACCATAGAAAACTAATCAAATCAGTAGAAAACTTCAAGTGAAAGGGAGAACCTGAACAAGCGATCCTAAGTTGTTGTAAGCTTAGAGATTCTTCCTGCAAAGCGGGACGAGTCCCTGGAGCCATCTCCTTAGTCGTAGTACCTCGATCCCGGATACTGGTGAATATAAAGGTAGACTTGAAGTGCCTATGCTGTCTAATACAGCTGTACCAGCATAGCTCGTTTATTTGCCCTGGTATAGCTGAGGCGATTTGTCATATCCTTTAGGGGAAGAGCCATCCAACCAACAAGCATAACCAAGCTCACATATGAACCAACTCTTCTCAAATTGGCTACTGTAGCACAACTATTAATTACGCGACGGAGACCGTGCTATCTGTGCCATCTTCTCTATAAGGCTGAGCCAATTTACTGTGACACGTTACACGGAGACAGAGCTACTATACTTGTCCTATGCTTCTGTAAAATGTATCGACCGCATAGGGTTACGTACCCCCCTTTTCTATGCCCCATCCTGCGCCAGTCAAGCTTTGAGATAAGCCATTGGTCCCGGATAGATTCCACTAATTAAATGAAAAGAATCATGATCGACAGATGATGTGGACTGCCGCAGCCACTACTGCGGTTACAGGAGAAGCATGTACTAATCCATCCTGTTTCACTTATAAAAATCATTAGAGAATGATCAGCGGAATGCAGCAAGCTAAATTATTCCCTCCTTTGATCATTGATCTTCATCTGTTTCATTATTGATTTGGGTTATCTTTTCAATCTTCTTCCGACGTGGGTGAGTTGGAAGGTCCTTCGTTATCATTACTAGATGGATGTAATAATCATTAGGTAACCACTAGCGACCCTGACCGAGGTCACGCTTCCCTGCCTGTCGCTTTGCTTTTTCTCCTTTGTCTCGTTGCATGTTGCGATTGTGGGGATGGCCCTGATGGCTTCGTCTAGATTGACTTGAACAGCTTCATGGCGGCAGCTATTGAATTCCCGTGGCGAACTGTAGTTGCCTATCGTTCTCATTGGGGATAGCTTACAGGGGACATGAACTCCGGACTCGCCCGGCGATTCTCGAGGCTGTCTTGTGGCGGTCGGGAGCTCCGGTTACAAAGTCTGGTACGGTGCGCAGCACTAACCCAGCCTAAACGATCTAGACAGGTGGGATAATAAGGGTTTCCACGGTAGCCTGCACCAAAGCGGTGTTTCGTTGTCTTTTCTTTGTCTGTCGTTGCCCTCAAAGTAGCGAATCTTTTCTTTTTTTTTTACCTTCGCTCTTTTAATCAATCGTTCTGGCGGTTTGTGTTAGCGTAGTGCGGTGGGTTGAGGACAAAATCTGACGGTTCATGCTGGCTCTACCGACAGTGGCTTGGCAACGGACAATACAGAGAGCGAATTTTCTTGGACAATACGGAGTACTAGGCAGTATCTAACAAAGAAGATAAAAAATGCTTATTGGGTAGATTAATTAAAATTAAAGAAAAATGATTCGGGATGAAAGCATAATATATCAGACTTTCGGAGCTCTTTGTGTAGTTGGACATCAGATTAGATTATCTGATTGATTTGATCCCAGACGAAAATCTTATCTACCATGGGACAGACGCCTGGCAAACAATGAAACTTTCTCGTGGTCGACGACGTCAACACTGAACACACGGTGAAAAAATTTGCAGGTTTGACGGTGTTGCCGACGTGGGGGCCAGCCGTGCACTAAGTGGGGAATGTTTAGTGGGAATTTTTGACTGGATTTTTATGGCATGACTGACTGAGCTTTGGGCAAGACTTGAATACTACTCTGATAGACACTGTGTACACTGTAGAAATTTCAGAAGCGATCATTAGCGGTTGTTGGTCACCTGAGTGTAGGGATATTTCTTTTTTGCCTGGGTTCCTTTTCCCGATTTGTTTAGTTTGAGGGGGTTCTTGACGTGGTCATTGTTCATGGTAACCCAAAGTTCAACCTTGCCCGGTCTAGTGGACAAGAAAGAAGTCAAATCAGTTTCCAAAGTCAAATGTCACATTGTTGGTTGGGAAGAATAACACTACTCTCACGCACTAACTCAAATAACTCCCAAGAAAGCGGGATGATAGTCTAGTGCCCAAGACCAGAGATGTGCTGTACCTGTATGCACTATAAGACTTAGCTACCGCAGTACGATGCTTGCTCTCCTGTTCTCTGCTCGGGCCATGTCTTGATTCAAATGTGAGACGCCTCATACGCCAGGACGATCCCACTCAATTGATCCCGTCACCTTACGGCCAAGTCTTCTCTTCCGCGGTTGGACGTCTTGTTCATCTCGTTTGACTTTACAGCCGGTATTCGCTCCTTGGCATCGCGTGGGAGAGGACGTACTAAGCTCTGTGTGGAGGAACTACTGTGCACCGGTGGGGGATGAGTATATCCACACCGGAAGTTTTTCGTGTGAGGACGATGCTCGTCCTCAATCATATGTCGCATCGCACCAGAACTCGTAGAGTGTTCCCCAAAGAGTCAGTCTCGATTGAAGCGAAAGGGAGGATATTATACCTGGAGAAATTAGTTCTCAAGTTGCATGCAGAGGTAGGTAGGGTAGTGTTGTTTGCAATAGACACAGACAAGGAAACCGCTCCTGCACCGGAAGAGAACCAGGGAGATGAAACCTGCAAGGGCAAACATCGGATCATCATCCTGTCGAGGAAACTTCCTTTTTTTCTTTTTTCTTTTTCTTTTCCATCCTATGAGCACCACCAATGAGTGGGTATAATTTCCGCTCAGGCATTTTTTCAGCTCCGAGGCAGCGTGTATCGGTCGGTATCGGATGAGACTAAAATGGCAGTTCCATAATCAGATCCCAGAAAATGTTATCTGATCCGGCCATTCGCTTTGTGGCTCCACGCCTACAACCCCCTCCGCTCCATGATTGGTTCGATACCACCACTTCCACCACTCAACCAGCATCGTTTGGGCTCCACGTTGAAGCGGCGCGTCTTGTGCGGGAAAGGAAAATTGTGTTTCGCATGATTTCTATGGCCCGGCCTATGCGCCGTTACTGGCCGATATATTGCGGTTGATTTCCTGGTGCGGATTTCTTTCCTTCTTTTCTTTTTTATAGACATTATCCCTTCCCCCCCTCCTTTGTTACCTTGGGTACCCAATCTTTCACCCTTTGATTACTTTCAATTGGGGAAACCACGCCATCAAGATCTCAAACAGCAAGTGTGATCTTCACGCTCGGAGATCAGAAGAGAAGGGAACGAACGAGGGATCGCGCTTGGACGTGACCCATTCAATCAAACATGGGTTTCTTGGAGAAATTCACTGGTGCTACACCAGCTGCAGAAACCGGCGATACCGAAGCTCATAGGCCGAAAAATGCAGCGGAAGCAACCGGAAACCAGATCCTTTCTGTTGAGACTGACAGTTCCCGGCTGAGTCTTGAAGCGCGCAACGAGAAGGAGGCCCAGGAACATCCCGATCAGGTCACGCGAGATGCGTATCTCGGTCAGCAGAGAGCCGAAGCCGCTGCCCTTGTTTGGAGTAAGAAGGTAGTCCTTGCTACCTATGGCTGGTGAGTATCTCGCCTAATTTGTCAATTGTTTGTCAAATTTCATGTCTAATTATGCATCGTCACCTACAGGATTTGGGTGTGTTTCTTTATGATGGCGCTTCAGTCGGCTCTCAGCAGCACCGTTATGTTAGCCGCCTATTCCAGTTTTTCATCCTCCCCGCAGGTCGCTACGTCCAACATTTTGTATAGTATCATCGGGGGCGTCCTGAAGCTGCCCATTGCTAGACTTCTTAACGTGTGGGGTCGTGCAGAAGGTTTGCTCGTCTTCGTCGGGGTCTACACTTTAGGCCTGATCATCCTTGCTTCATGCAATGGACCTAATTCCTTCGCCGCCGGCCAAGTGTTCTTTTGGGTCGGGTACAACTCTGTTTACTATATTCTCGACGTCTATATTGCCGATACCTCTGGCCTGAAGAACAGAGCCTTTGCTTTTGCCTTTGCCAGCACGCCTTTCATCTGTACTGCCTTCACTGCACCTTTGGCTGGCCAGTCTTTTGTCCGTCACACCGGCTGGCGCTGGGGTTATGGTGTGTTCGCTATCGTGGTTCCCGTCACCATCTCTCCCCTTGCTATAGTTTTCAAATACTATGAGCGAAAGGCCACCAAGGCGGGTGTCTTCAAACGGGAGCCTAGTGGCCGGAGTCTTGGGCAATCGATTGTACATTATTTTCACGAATTTGATGGTATGTTGCAAAACCTCCCGTCTCTCTGCTTGTTTGCTGACATTATGCGATTTCAGTTATTGGTGGAATCCTCCTGATGGCCGCTTGGATCCTTTTGCTGTTGCCATTCAGCCTGGCAACCTACGGTCGGGCCCAATACAAATCCGCAACTTTCATCGCCGAGATCGTCGTCGGATTCTGTCTACTTTTTGTTTTCGCCGCGTGGGAGAAGTGGGGTGCTCGCTCCCATTTCGTAAGCTACGAGTTGCTCAAGACGCGCACCGTTTTAGGTGCCTGCGGTATGGCTGCTATTTCCTTCTTCAGCTTCTACTGCTGGGATCAGTACTTCATGAATTTCTGTATTGTCGTGTACAACCTCAGCGAGTCGATGGGTGGTTACATGGCGCAGATCTACAACGTTGGCTCCACCTTCTGGGGTGTTGGCTTCGGTTTGTGGGTTCGGTTGACCAAACACTTCAAGTACGCTTGTCTGTTCTTCGCGCTTCCCCTCATGATCCTGGGTGCCGGTTTGATGATTCACTTCCGTGGTGAGGGCGGTGGTGATATTGGCTATGTGATCATGTGCCAGATATTCATCGCTTTCGGTGGTGGCTCTATTGTCCTTGGTAATGAAATGGCTGTCATGGCCTCCGCTGACCGTGAAGGAGTGCCCATGATGCTGGCAATATTGGGTCTGTTCAACAGCCTGGGTGGTGCCATTGGCTATGCTGTGGCCGCAGCTATCTTCAACAATACCTGGCTCGATGCTCTCCAGAGCCGTTTACCAAGCGACATGCAGTCCCAGGCCAACAAAATTTACGTTGATGGTTATACACTCCAGGTAACGTACCCTATGGGAAGTCCAACCCGTGATGCCATTAACTACGCATGGGGTCGTTCTCAAATGTACGGTTCGATTGCCGCGACCTGTCTGCTTGCTCTGGGAATTCCTTGCATCGCCATCTGGAAGAACTACAATGTCGACAAGAAGCAGAACAAGGGTACTGTTCTTTAAACAGTGGGCCTCTCCTTCTACAAAACTTGGAAGAAAAACAATAGAATCTCTCTTGGATACCCACATCTCATGTACTAAATATTGATAATTTGGAATGGTTAGTTAGAACGCCACAAGGAAAGGGCGAGAACCCTCCTATATGGTTGTAATACTTATCGATTTAATGTCAAACTCATACCCATTACTACTCTTTACATTCAGGACGCTTTTGATCAACTACTCCATCTCTAGATGGAGCCTATCGCCCTCTCCTATCCATCTCTATCTCGAAGCAGCACTGTGTTCACAACTTTCTAGAATAGTATAGAGGATATGGCGAATGGTACGGTCGAATGTTACCTCAATTTATGATGCTCTATCATGAGGTGAACATAACCTATTTCCTCCTGACAGCTTTTGCATGTCTTTTACCTATAGTCCACTTGTATGCACGTACATACATACATCCTACTACTAATAGTACTCGGATACCCCAACCCCGCGGGCACGTGCGACATCCCTTGCAGACCATCCAATACATTGTCCCCAACCTCTGTCGATCAGCCCCTTCGCTTGGACATGATGTTACATTGCATTCAGTGGGCATTGAGCTATCTCCAGCTACTCCGCTATGTCACACTGTTACTCCACTTCGTACACGCTTTTCCCCCAGAAGTGTGCCTCACACACGATAGACTTTCAAACCCACCAAACATGCTGTTTGTCGTTAATCGGATCTGAGGTCTTTAATATTAGTCATATGCAATGAGTATGCGTCGAAAGTACATCGCCATCTTATGTGCTCAACTGACGAGCCTTGCTCTGGGAAGTCATCAAGCGCGCACTCCAGCGGCGAACCAAGACGTCCTTGGATATGTTGACCCTCTCATCGGGTCAAATAACGGAGGCAATGTGTTTGCAGGAGCTAGTCTGCCATATGGCATGGCCAAGGCAGTAGCAGATGTTGATGGTCAAAATACCTCAGGTTTTTCCACCGACGGCAGCAACGTCACCGGATTTTCTGCTTTACATGATGCCGGCACAGGGGGGAACCCATCATTGGGCAACTTCCCTTTGTTCCCTCAATACTGTCCTGAAGACGTGCTTGACAACTGCAACTTCCCCAACGCTGCGCGGGCAGTCCATTATCTGAATGACTCGGTTGTCGCCCGGCCGGGGTATTTCGCTCTCTCGCTGGAGAATGGGATTCATGCTGAAATGACTACCACGGAACATGTCGCCCTGTTTCGCTTCAAATTCCCTTCAGCGAGAGCAGCGAATGGTTCGGAGCTTAGCCCATTAATTATGGTAGATCTGACTGATCTATGGAAAAGTCGACAAAACGCGTCCATTAGTATAGATGCGCAGACTGGACGTATCAAAGGCAATGGCACATTCCTTCCCAGCTTTGGGGCAGGCTCTTACGTATCGTATTTCTGTGCGGATTTTGCCGGCGCACCTATACGAGATAATGGAATTTGGGTCAATAATCGAGGAGGAACTGAGCCTAAAGAGCTATACGTTACTCGAGGGTTTAATAACTTTTATCTCGAGGCTGGCGGTTTTGTTAGGTTTGAACGACCTAGTAATGGATCAGTGGGTGTACGAGTCGGCATTAGTTATATCAGCACAGATAGAGCTTGCGAGAATGCACAACGTGAAATCCCGCAACCACTAGAGGAGTTCGACGATATTCGGCGTCGTGCAGAGAGTGCTTGGAGAGAAAAGCTTAGGCCGATATCTATAAAGCCAGGCGGTGCGAGTGAGGCTTTGCAAACCAGCTTCTGGAGTGGTGTCTATCGCACAATGCTTGATCCACAAGACTTGACCAGTGAGAACCCACTCTGGAAAAGCGACGAGCCCTACTTTGACTCTTTTTACTGGTACGTATAACCGATTCCCAGCTTGGTACAGGACCTGACGTCCTCCAGTATCTGGGATTCCTTCAGGGCACAGCATCCGTTCCTCACAATTGTTGATCCAGCGGCACAATCAAGGATGGTACGCAGTCTCCTCGACACGTATAAGCACGAAGGCTGGTTACCAGACTGCCGCATGAGCCTTTGCAAAGGCTGGACACAGGGTGGTTCAAATGCCGACGTCGTGCTAACCGATGCGTATGTAAAGAATCTCACTGGGATTGACTGGGACTTAGCATACGAGGCCATGGTCAATGATGCTGAGAACGAGCCCTTGGAATGGTCGTATGAGGGAAGAGGTGGCCTGCAAAGCTGGAAACGACTCAACTACATACCATACTTAGACTTTGATTACCTGGGCTTTGGTACTAATTCCCGAAGTATCTCACGAACGCTGGAATACTCATACAACGATTTCTGTTTATCGACAGTTGCCAAAGGACTCCAGAAGGAAGACTACACTAAGTACCGGTCCAGAGCTGGAAATTGGCAAAACTTATATAAAGCTGACCAAACTTCTTTGATCAACGGCACTGACACTGGCTTTGTTGGCTTCTTCCAACCCAAGCATCTAAATGGAACGTGGGGTTACCAAGATCCAATTGCCTGCAGTGCCCTTGCTTCATGGTGTTCACTAACAAGCAATCCATCCGAGACTTTTGAATCTAGCGTATGGGAGTACCAATTGTACAAGCCCCTTCCCAGCTCAAAATGCGAACGCTAACGATTATAGCTACGTCCCCCATGATATGGCGACTCTGATAGACCTCCTCGGTGGCCCAGACACATTCGTCTCCCGACTCGACTTCTTTCACACCTCTGGTTTAGCGGATATGGGCAACGAACCTGTGTTTCTAACGGTATACCAGTACCACTATGCCGGGAGACCCGCGCTCTCCTCTCGCCGTGTGCATAGCTACATCCCATCTTTATTCAACACCTCGAACAGCGGCCTGCCTGGAAATGATGACTCAGGAGCTATGGGTGCATTTACTGTGTTCTCCATGATGGGCCTTTTCCCAAACCCTGGGCAAGATGTCTACCTTATTATTCCTCCGTTTTTTGAGGAGGTTCAGATCACGCACCCAACAACAAACAAGACTGCTACGATTCGAAACGTTAACTTCGACAATGCCTACAAAGATATTTACGTTCAGAGTGCAACGCTCAATGGGAGCCCTTATACAAAGAGTTGGATTACCCATGACTTCTTCACTCAGGGTATGACGCTAGAGTTGACTCTGGGGGACACTGAAAGTGACTGGGGCTGTCGTGAGGAAGACTTGCCGCCTAGTCTGAGCAAGTCATTTAGTTGAGACAAGGCCGAAATTTTATGGCAAATTGATGTGGTGCCGGAAATAGGAATGGGAGCTCGAAATGTAGTGGCCTCTACTTATGAACATAGTTTATCTGAGACAATGTAGATGACTGTGCTGCACTGGTATGGCAGTATATATATAACACAGTGGGTCCAGAGTATATAAGAAAAAGTACTGTAGTTATCGAGGATTTAGCTTAGTGATTCTGTGCAGCCCCAGCTAACTAGGCTCACTAGCTTGATTATCCAGGGCTGCAGGACTCACTTGGTCTGTTCAACACTCCCGAGTCTGACATGCGCAACTTTAACCTTGTTGGGTAAAGCATGGTGTCAGCCTGAGGCCATTCTGTAATTACCCCGACCAATCGGTGTCGCCACATGACGGGAACTTTTCCCCAACTCCGAATAGCCGTGATTCTGTGAACAGCAGCTTATCCGATTCTATGGGACAGAGATGTAGGTAGCAGGCCTGCATACTGCATACAGTTTAAGGTGTTTTGCTGTCCTGTCGACATTCTCGTAATTGTCATTTGCCTGCTATCTGTGCGACAGCAATTATCTCGATTCCGTCTTCGAGAACTCCTAATTTAGTGCTGAAGCAGTCTTCTCGCCCCTCCTGAACAGTACTACTTCGGTAAACTGAACCACTATAGGTTTCCGTGTCACGGAGATTTCAAGGTTCTTTGCCCTGAATGCCCTCGCGTCGCAGTCATACAAAGTCCCGAAAGGGCTGTCTGCAATGTAAACGGCGCCATGTCAAGGTTGGTTACTTCCATGATTTTCCATCTTATTTTCGTTTCATCATCACATGACTTTCATTGGCTTCATTGGGTTGACACTTTCCATCGCATCTTTCGCTCTCTTTTTGGAAGACAATCTATCTTCTACACAGTCGTTGACAAGTTCTAGTGCGACGAAGAGCTCCCAAGGTGCGGCTTGTGCCAAAAACGAAAACTGCAATGCAAGTACCCAGCCTCATCCAATGAGGCTGATGGTCTAAATCCTTCCACACCTCAGGATGAGGTTGAGTCAATACATAGCTCAAACGAGCTGTCTTTATCCACAAGAATGCTGGAAATGAGACTTTTCCATCTCTACCTGACGGAGACGTACATCACCCTGTACCCCGGGAAGCTCGATACCAATCATTTCCAGTCCGCCGTCCCAGGACTAGCGACCTCTTATCCATTCTGCCTGGATGCTCTACTGGCATTTTCTGCCCTACATCTGGCCTCGAAAGAGACGGGCGATAACCGCCAATGGGTAGAGTGCGCTCTGAAGTATCAGAACCGCTCCTGTTCTGCGATGAGCCGTGTGTTGGCTGAATTCTCTGTTGAGTATTCTGGACCAGCTTTCATTTGCTCCATCCTCATCATGTTATGCTCATACGCCTACCCCTGCGTTTCCCAAGACGACCAGCCATTTGATCCTCTGGCACAGGTCCTGGCAATCCGTCGACTGCTTGCGGGTTGTGCTTTCTTTTTTCACCAGCTCGGTAAGATGGAGCATCCAGGCGAACTAGCGGGGTGGTTACGATACAAAGATAGCGAGGACTTAGAAGAAGAACTCCCGAAAGAGTAAGTGCCTTCCGCTCTACTACTGGACCTTGTACAACTAAGGATTAACGCTGGTTCAGACAACAAGACCCGAAACTCATCCAGTTACGAAGGTATTTGGTTTTCCTGACATGTTGGTATACATGGATAGGAAAGAACCATTACTAACATCACTCGAGTGCCCTATTGGATTCCCTAGGTCGTATACGAGGAATGATTGACGATGTTGATGAATCTCGCCGAGAAGTAAATCAGGACATCTGGGAGTTTCTGAATGAAGCAGTTAAGCGACCATTGGGCGGACGCGAAGGCGGAGTTATTGCATTGCCGATTAGAATCAGCGATGCTTATGTGGACCTCCTCAAAGAGGGCGATTGGACGGCTCGTATATTATTTCTCCATTTCGGTGTTGGCATGCATCTCCTCTCTGACAGGTGGTTTGTGAGAGACTGGGGACGTCGGCTCGTATCGACAGTGTTGCAGCCACTTGAGGAAATCCCGACTCAATGGAAAGAGACTGTTGCATGGACAAGGCAAGCGGTGGACCTTGACCAGTGGTCACGACCTTGAACCAGAAGGAGGGCAAATAAGAAAAAACCCGCAAGCATTCAAGACAACCAAAGAAAGATGGGGAAATTAACTCTTGATCCATAACAGGATCTGCGATGGAACCGTCAAATGCGGAGATGTGGCTGATAGCTATTACGTAACAGCCTTGATTCCTTGCGGGTTGACACCCAAACCCCATGATAACTATACGGAGGACCGAACAATGGGCGATGATAGCAACCCGTTGGGTGGACCATGGATATCCCTACCTGATCCGGCAGGTCGTCAGATGACTTCACCTCGGGCTTTGCGCTTATCTGGTTCATGTGTACCGAGCATGTGCGGAGATACGGCAGCATTGTTATCTCTAGATTGGAGCCCTCCCTTGCTGGGCGCAGTCAATTACATAGAGCCTCCCTATCTCTTGTTGCATCATATTATTTACTCTCTGTGCCACATATTGAAGTCCTTATAAAGTCCTTTTTCTTGGCTTACATTCTGACATGTTCTGTTTTTGTCTTATCTATTCAACGATCTCACAAATGCAGATCCCTCACCCGAACTCAGTAAGCCGGAATGAGTTTATCCAAACCGAGTGAATTGGTTGGACCAGGGGTCCGAGGCATATTGGGCCGAGATGTGGAGAAGCAGGTAGATATAAGCTTGCTCGTTCTTTTCCCCTGACATCGCGCCATCTCTGGGCGTTATTTGTCTTCTTTCGGTAGTAATACCTGGTTGGTGACCTTGGCAGCCACTTGTAACCGCTTGCGACCTTCCGGGCACCGAACTAACCACTGGCTGGCCGAGTGACGATAGGGAAAGAGCCTCGATCATGTTTCGCCTATTAAAGACTACATTATCCCTCAGCTTCATACTAGTGCTGGCATTGATACATCTGCCGGATGTGCTCTCTTCACCACTGGAATCATCAGCTCGCTATGAGTCGCGAAGCGCCAATGCAGTTAAACACATCGAGGAGGGCAAGCTCGGAGCAGTGGCAAGCGAGAGTGCTATCTGCAGTCGTCATGGAACGGAGATGTTGAAAATAGGCGGAAATGCCGCCGATGCTGTACGTAACGGTAGCTTAGGCTCCCCGTTATATTGCCTTGACTGAGTTACAAATACAGCTTGTTGCAACGATATTCTGCGTAGGAGTTGTTGGTGAGATACATCAAAGTAGTGGAGAAGACATGTGAACTGACAAAAAGATCCCAGGAATGTACCATAGTGGAATCGCTGGAGGAGGGTTCACGTTGGTGAGGGCTCCTAACGGTTCGTACGAATTCATCGATTTCCGCGAAACCGCGCCTGCAGCTGCGTTCGAGGAGATGTTCAAGAACAACACCGGCGGATCCACCACTGGAGGCTTAGCAAGGTAACGGGTATTTTTCCAATCAACACGAGAAGCAAACTACTAATGTGCAGCTAGTGGCGTTCCTGGTGAGGTGCGAGGCCTGGAGTACCTTCATAAGAAATATGGTTCTCTTCCATGGTCAACCGTCATGCAACCTGCCATCCAGACGGCCCGTCAAGGTTTCCCAGTTGGTCGTGATCTCGTTCGTTATATGAACTCAGCCGTCGGGGGTGGAGAAGACTTCCTATCTAAGAATCCAACATGGGCTATTGACTTTGCTCCTAATGGAACCCGTCTCGGTCTTGGGGATACCATCACCCGTAAACGCTACGCAGACACGCTGGAGACGATTGCCAACAACGGCCCGGATGCGTTCTATACCGGCCCAATTGCGGAAACCATGATACAGGCACTGCAGGCTGCCAACGGCACAATGACGTTGGAAGACCTGCGTAACTACACCATTGCTATCCGAGACATCTCGCAGATTGACTACCGAGGGTATAAAGTTACTGGAACAACCGCCCCCTCCAGCGGCACTGTCGCCTTGAACATTCTTAAGGTTTTGGATACTTACGACAGCTTCATGGTACCCGACAACGTGAATCTTAGCACGCATCGTCTGGATGAAGCTATACGTTTCGGATATGGACTGGTACGTGGACGCATCTCTTTGTATTGACCCCGGCATCTAGCTAACTTGACATCAAGAGAGCCGAACTGGGAGATCCGTCCTTTCTTGAAGGTTTAGATGAATATCAGAAAGGTATGCTGGCACAGTCGACGGTTGATGAGATCCGTGGGAAGATCTCCGACCTGCACACACAGAATGTGTCTGCCTATGATCCTAAAGGCCTTGAGAGTCTTGATACGTAAGCACATGCTCGCTAAGCCCCATTATCCGGTCGTACTAACTGATCCAGCCCTGGAACGTCTCATATCGCTGCTGTTGATCATACTGGACTTACGATTTCCACTATCACAACCATCAACTTGCTTTTCGGCAGCAAGCTCATGGTGCCAGAGACGGGAATCATTATGAACAATGAAATGGATGGTTAGTGATTACCTAGACAGCCTCTTCTGCAGATCTGAACCTACCTGCTGATACTATCCAAGACTTCTCAACGCCCGGCTCGTCCAACGCTTTTGGATACGTCCCTTCGGAGGCGAACTTCATCCGACCCGGAAAGCGACCTCTGTCATCTATTACACCAACCATTGTGACACATAAGAATGGATCGGTCTTCTTTGTTGCGGGCTCGGCTGGCGGTAGTCGAATCATTACAGCGACTGTACAGAATATCATCCACGCTGTCGATGAGGCTTGTCGGCAGCCGAGGCTTTGGCTAGGCCGCGCCTTCACGATCAATTAATCCCGAATCAGGTCAAATTCGAATATTCCTACAATAATGAGACAGTGGCTTTCATGAAATCTCTAGGCCACAATGTGACATGGGTTGCCCCAGGAGACAGCACTGCGCAGGCAATCCGGGTATTGCCGAACGGAACATTCGATGCCGCTGGCGAGCCTAGGCAACTTGACTCTGGCGGTTTCGCTGTCTGAGGACTATTCTCCAGTTGCATCTATACGGCATACGGGATAGCTGCTATCACGGATACAATGATAGACTGAACATACTTTCGGACATATTTTGAGCATCTACTTTTGTGGATATGGGAACCTGAGGAGATATCTGAAGATATAAATAGAATATTCCTCAATTGCGAATACATATATAAAGATCTATTCTCTGGATATTCTTTTAGATTACCCCAACTCTCCATCAGTCGTAGGCTTGTCACTTTCTCGCTAACATGGCTTGATATACAATCTACTGCGGACAGCTGAAGTAAAGCGAAAACAAGAGATACTGCAGCTATAACTAGTGTAGGGAACAAAAGTCGATCTATAATAGAACTCAAAGGTACACAATAACTTGACAACGATTGAACAAATAGTAAATAGATCCAGATGCTGATTAAACAATTACTTGATTGAGAAACATGAACAACATAAGCTTAAATATCCCTGTTGCCAACTTAACGTTGTATGATTAATATCGAGTTGGTCCGTGCACATGCACCCAGGATCTCCGCGTCTCGCGTTTCCTATCAGCTTTGTTCACTCAAATCTCCCGTATTAAGGAAGTAACGACTGAAATTATTGGCTTACACGCATTTAATTACTGCCGTACCAAATATTATACTTCACTGATCTTATAAAGCCAACTGTTTGTTCCCCGCCAATTCAGCCTACATTTCTCGGCACCGGGATCATGGTGGCTTGAGCGCGCATAACAGCGAAGATTGACAACTTTCGATTATGACAGCCGTACACACAATCCCCCCTCCAACAGTGAATATACCCTCGGGACTATTCACCGAAAACAAACCCCACTGACAACACGACGGTTGTGTTAGTTGTCTGACCACTGCCGCCCCTTCTATCCTGAACATGCCCGACCCTAGTACATCGTCCTACCACCAGTCGACCGGATGAATAACATACTCAAGCGAGTTGTTTCCCTGTTCTCTGTCAAAGAACCCCAAAGGGACGTTCCTCCAGCGGAGCGCGACGAAACCCCCGATCAGTCTCCGACTATGGATCATCCCAAGCCTGTCGCCGTTGTTGTCTCTCCTCCCGTCTTCGACCTCGATTCCTATGAATCCTTCGATGAGGATTACTTTCGACGCACGGTTGATGAGATTCTCTCCGATCAAGCTAGTTTTGAGAATAGCTTTGATGAATATCACGGCGCTAAGATGATGGATGGGACATGTGATCGGGGGACTAGTATGATGGGGTGTTCTGCTCCTGGGAGCTCGGGGTCTAAGGCGTCGCCCTATTTTCCGAGTAAGGTGGCTAGGAAGAGGCCTGTGGCGCATAGGGTTATTCGGAAGGTTGAGAGCACAGATGAAGATGACTCGGAGGAGGATGAGGAGACCCTGATCTTGGAAGAGGCTGAGGGGATTCATGATGGCCAGGGTGGGGGCAAAGTGGTCGAACGGGAGGGTCCTGCTGATTCTGTCGCTAAGATTAAACTTGAGGAACTTGAAAAAGGTGGACTCGGGGATGATGGTGTTCGTGTTCCGAAGGACGAGGTCGGGCCTGCAGCTCGGGCTCCCTCTGTGATTGATGTCGATGCCTGCGATGATGAGGATCTTGAGGAACTCTCAGAGGAGAGGTTCGTTTTCGCGTCTGTCTCGGAGGAGGAACATGACCGTCTTGTTAAATTCCTTCTTGATCACCCTTTCATGCGCGAAGGTGCGTATCCAGTGAAACGGTCTGCGCGGCGCAGGTTCGTAAGTGATGTGCGACGAGAGGCGTCTATCTCTGGCATGGATGAAGGTGCCCTTTGTGTACTCATAAAGTGGATCAAGAAGACATATCTCGAAGTTTGCGTGGTTGCCGACGCTGACAAGGAAGGATCGGAGTTCGGGGATGAGATTGATGAGAAGATGGTTGAACATCGATCACCAAGAGAGTTGAAGAAAGAACGAAAGAGAAAGAGGACTAGTATTGATCAGGCAAGAGGACAGGCCAAGACAAAGAAGACGAAAAGATCTGACATTTCGATGGTTCCTAGCAAACACGACGTACGAGAGGCCATAAATGTTGATAGCGACGATTCTGCGATTGCGATATCGAAGTCCCTCTCCGCGAACATCCATGTCAAAGAAAAGGACCCAGCTCCCCAGACTGATCTCCAACACACACCTACCTCCCATCGAGTGAATCATGGGAATGTACAAGCTGGAAGACCGGTACTTGAACATGTTACTCCCATAACACCAACTACCCCTTCAATACAGAAGCGCAATAAACAGAGCATCTCTCGCAAGAAGCCATCGCCGTCAATGCCTCGACATTATAATTCCACCCCTAATCATGATGTCAAAAGCAATGAGGGAAATCTACAAGTATCCCAAGAGCGCATTTCGCGGAACGACTCGTCTAAAAAGCGTAGCGTCTCTTATGACGCAGATCCGCCGAGCTCATATTCGAAAAATCCGAAATCGCCAAGTAACTTAAAGAATATCGCTGGAAGCCGCAAAAAGAAGCACGGAAAGAAAGACAAAAAGCGACATCTCCGGAAAGAAATTATAAGGTCTGAGACGATGCCTGAGATTAGCCCTCTTTCCCGGAAAGGTGACCAACGTGCCACTGCCACTCGTATGGGAGGTACCATACCACAGGAGCTCCCAGCGGAGAGCACTTCTTTTCCACACAAGGCAGTGTCCATGGACGACCCATTTTGGGTTATGGATTTTTGAAGCCCAATGATTCGCAAGGATTGACCACCTGCGCTGAGGTAAGGTCGAAGTATTTTAGGAACCCCTCAAGGCAGACAAAGTTGCCAAAACATTCGATACCTGAAGAAACGCTGCTTATTTTCAAGGAGCTTGGACTGCCACCCGACATCCTTTCGTCTGACTCTGGTTTGAGTGATGTACCTGATGATACCACTTCTATTAACGATAATGCCTCCTTGTCACATCCCACATTACGTATATCACCCCCAAGAGATCATCTTGCGGAGAGGTCCACGGAGTCTCCCAGGACTCCGGTCAAGGGCGCCTCTCCGGTTAGATCTTGCATCGATCTTCCAAAACCAGCACTTGGCAGACCCGCCAAAGTGTCGCCCTACTTCCCCCAGCCGCTTGTGGATCCTGAATCATGCATACCATTCCCTCCTATCGATGCTGACTCATTCGGTCTGGTTCAAGAGCAGCTTGCACACGATCCGTTCCGCCTGCTTATCGCGACTATATTTCTAAACAGAACTCGAGGAGGGGTTGCTCTTCCCGTCTTGTTCAAGGTTTTTGAGCGATATCCTACTGTCGAGGCAATGGCTACAGCGAACGTATGTGACCTTGTGGATATGATACACTGTCTTGGGTTCCAGAATCAGCGGACGAGGAAGTGTATTAGTCTCGCGCAGATGTGGATGTCTCACCCACCGAAAAAAGATGAAAGATATCGCAAACTCCACTACCCCTGCAAATTAGACGGACGGGATGTCCGACCACAAGAGTGTATTGATGATGCAGACCCACGTGTGGCCTGGGAGGTTGCACATCTACCCGGGGTGGGGGCTTATTCTCTGGATAGCTGGCGAATCTTCTGCCGAGATGAGTTGCGAGGCCTAGCCAAGGATTGGAAAGGGTCTGGTGCAGCTACGGCCGACTTTGTTCCAGAGTGGAAAACAGTTCTGCCACATGATAAAGAGCTGCGGGCATATCTGACTTGGATGTGGCTTAAGGAGGGTTGGGTATGGGATCGTCAGACGGGACATAAAACTCGAGCCAGTGAGAAGATGATGCGAGCTGCACGCCGCGGCGGAGTAGCTCTTGAAGAGAATGGGAATTGGATCCTGGAGACCTCGCCAGTGAAGAAAGCTGCAAATGGTCTGACTACGTGGGATTAGGCATTGGCGGATTGCATATGTATGGAGTTGGTTCACGAGTTGGACATTTCGGTGATCGTTGTTTCAGGAAAGACCTTATTCGGATATGAAATATGATACCCTTAATTGCCTATGTGGATAGATAGTCCAAGAAGTGTAGTTACTCCGCACAGCTGTTGTCTCGTGGCAGCTTAAGGCAAGCGACCCCTGCCTTAGGCACTAAGATAATCATCTTCAGAAACATCGACAAGGCAACTTTCTCGACATGAGACTGGATACTTACTCCCTTTTCTCCATCGCAACGGTCCTTCTGGAGCTTGATGTGCTCATCAGACTAAGACTGATTTGCCTTCTCCCAGTTAGTTCCCGTCAATTGATCGGCTCGACTTTGGGCTTCCATGCAGCAGGCCCACCACGTCAGACTCACTAAAGACGAGCCAGCCCTGCGGGGAAGTCCAACCTCGTCCTCTTCACCGCAAAAGTACGGCTGGAGTTTCCCAGTTCTTTCTCTTTATGCACCGTTCCTGAATGTCTTCTCGATCTTTCTCGATCCTTTTGTGCGACCGAGCCTTGTCTATCAATTCTTCACTTGTCGATTCATATTTCTTTTTTTAGATCGTCTTCGCGCGACGGGATGTCGCATGCCCCTCGACCGGTTTTTTCCCTGGAGTGACTCAAACGCCGTGTGATTGGCATTCGACCAGTGAGACGCGCATTCCTGGACGCACTCTTAAGCGCCAGACGAGACAACCTTCTACTAGAGTGTTACTGCCTACATAACACCGCCTATTGATCGGCTTCGGATCAATCAATCACCTGAGCGATCGCCAACCCTCCGCTGTGACACACTTCCGAGAGGCCTTCAGAGAGTTAACTTCTCAGCCTCTTATTCCTTCTATTTTGATTTAATCTACGAGGTAACTAGACGATTAGTGGGGAAGAAAGACTGCAAGGGGGGGAAAAGTGGTTCAATCTTCAGAAAGAAAATCACGACGACACTACTTGCCTTTCCACCAATTCCCTCTTCCCCCTCCACCTCACTCGAGCCCATTCATCCCACGTCATGTTTCTACCCATAAGGCTAAATGACCGAGATCGCGACAGGGACCGAGAGCGAAAAGTGTCGTCATCCTCCACCATCTCTTCCAAAACAAAATCCAAACCTCGCTCGTCCCACGGTCGGTCCAACCGCTCCTCAACCAAGGAACACGATCAAGACGCCCCGACGGCCCGCTCCTCGACCCCTACGACTGCCAGCTCCCGCAAACAGCGTCGGTCCTCCATGCCGGGCGTCGACAGTGCCAGCCGTCCTGTCACGGCTTCCTTCCTCGAGTCGAGGACCAGCTTGCCATATCCAACTTTCTCCAAAGCCCATAGTCGAGAATCAGTGACCCAGCCGGACATTCCTACCCCAGACCCGACCGACCTTACCGAAGAAAATAAAGAAGGGGGGAAGCGACATAGTCAACACCGCACTGATACTCATCATGCACCGCCTAGCCCACCGCTGACCAGTGTCGATCAGAATTCACGCAAAGGAAGCACGGTCGGAGACAAGGAAGATAAAGAGAAACCAAAGGAAGGGAAGGCCAAGATTCGGATCAGAGCTGAGTCGACCAGGTCGTCATCGAGTCTGCGCTCGAAAAGGGACGACGAATCTAGAACAAGCAAGACGTTGCGTGCAGACACTCCATCCTCCAAAACGAAACGGTCTAGTCACGACAAGGATGTTCCCGCCCGGACAGCGAGTCGCAACTCTACGAAATCAAGAATTGTCGAAGAAGCCGCACTGCCCAAACGATCCTCTTCCAGTCGTGCTGCTCCGGTAGTGTCTCCCCCTCGATCCCCCGCGACCGTTCGCGATGTCGGTTCGGAATCGGCAAACGGGTCAGATGCGACTATTGCTGCACAACAGCAGTCGTCATCTCGCAAGCCGAAGAGTCCTGAGAAACCACCTTCTCGGACCCAGACACGATCGTCCATGTCACACCGGCCCAGTAGTCGCACGTCGGCCGATTTCGCGTTTGACTATGGTCGACCTCCCACGTCGAACTCGGGCTACGGCACCCCTCCTCCGCCACCTCCTCCGCCCGAGATGCCTGTTACCATCCCTCGAGTTGATTATCTGCTGCAGAACGGTGGTCTTGACCATCGAGTGCCAAAGGCCCTTCTGCTGGCCACTGGTACTCCCGAGCAACCGCCCTACCAACCATTTCAGCCTCAGCTTGCAGCGTCGAAGATCTTTGACCCATTCAGTCGTATACTGGAGGATTATCATAAAGTGATGGCTAAGAATGGTTCGCTGGCAGTTGCGACAGGATATCGATCGGTCGCACGTCGGCTGCTTGACCGACTTGAGGCTGTCTTTGCCCGTGACATCTCGTCAGAATCATGTACTTGCTTGATGTGTGTTCATGAGCAGCTCGAGCCCGAGGAGCATCCGTCAGGGGTCAGCTGGGGTGAGGTGTTGGAGTTGGTGTCTGGTCGCCAAGAGCTACCCAACTGGCCGCCCTTCATGATGTCGCCGTCAGTCAACGATGCGGACCTGTCGGGTGATGAACACATTCCCATGCAGAAGATGGACATCGACATCCCAGAGGAATACCGAGAGCACTTCATGCGACAGTCGCGCAAGACGAAAGTGACCGTAGACAAATGGCTTAGTGAGCAAGTTAGCCAGGCCACCAACGCACCGGATGAGGTGGATGATGAAACCCTCACCTTCGCCATCCTGACACACCTTGGGCCTGAACAGCGTCCGTTATTCCGCGCACTGCTGGGAATTCCGGCCGGCTCTCCTACGCCTCAGCCAGACGGAAAGCGTCCGCCACGACCTTCGGCATTAATATCGTCATCTCTAGCTATACAGCGTCTCTATCGACTACCATCCCTGCCTCGGGACCCAGAGACTGCTATCTACATGTTGAATCACCCGGAACTCCACCACGTACTTGCGACTCTCGCGGCCATTAGTGATGACGAATGGGAAATTCTGATCTCAGGTCGCTTTGATGGATTCCTCCGCAGCGGCGCAGAGGATTCCTTTGCAGGGTCCACGTCGCAACGCTGGAGTAGCAGCCGATCAAACACTCCTTTCACCACCGGTGGCATTTCTCGAGGTCCGACGCCCAGCCAAATGGATCCCAACTCTCGACCAGCCAGTCAGCCGTACGGCAGCGCCGCATCGCCCGCGAACTTTGGAGGCCCCATCGCCTTGGATGAGGAGATGGAAATTGCAGCTTTAGCCGAGATCGAGCGTGACATCTATCTCGGGATGGAAGCTCTCGAGGACGCCTTTGAGGCACTCCATTGCAAAGCTGAGGTCGTCCGTCGAGCTCTTCGAGAGCGTGGTGCCGGCTTGTCTGTGGCCAACCAGCAACGCCGCGGGTCATATGTCGAGCTCGCTTAGGCACGCCAGCATCCGGGCTGGGCACATGGGAAGACAGCACCGAAGATGACGGGTTGGACGATGACCGATCCTTGGCCCCCGATGACTCGGCTAGCAACATCAGTTCCAATCGCAGACGGCGACCCAAGCGCCGCACTGAACGACGGACCCCAGCACCAGTCGAAGAGGAAGACGAAGAACAAGACACATACGACAGCCGACGAGATCGAGGCTCCAAACGGAGATAATCCTGAACCTCCCTCTACTAAAAAACAACCCCCCCATTTTCTATTTTGGTGCTCCCCAATAATCTTGTTACAACCCATTGCATCTTTTTTTTTGTTTTTTTTCCCTTCATTATTAAATACTTCCAGCGTTACGACCTTGATGAGCAATAGTTGAGCCACGAATGCACGAAACGTGATGAAATGAACTGAAGCCCAGCTCATAAGAATCCCTTGATCGATTGAATGACTTACATGTGAAGTCGCAGTACAACCCCTCGGTGTATGTATGTACATTGGTACAGATTGACACGATTTCTAATGCTACTGTATTCTACCTTCCCCTTTCCATCACCAGCGCACATTGGTACTAGCTAGCATCCAGCAAAGATAGAATATCTTCAGAAGAACAACAATAGACCAACCAACCCAACAATCCCAAACATGAGATAAAAACACATCGCACATCCCAATCTAACACCAGGCAATCACCATTAGCACAGTACCAATAGTAAACCCACCACCTACCGAGATAGAAAT
>NW_015378220.1:0-62713 GCF_001204775.2 Aspergillus nomiae NRRL 13137 | reverse complement strand
GAGGTTAGTCTTCCTGTTTGATCTGAGAAGATGAATATCGGGCCTGCCTGCTGTGGCCCGTTCATCCGTGTTCATCCGTGTTCTCCCATGTCCAATTATAGACTATGTTTTGACCTTTAGAGACACAAAGGAACCAATAGGTAGCAAGCTTGTAATAGGATTGTCATGGTTTGGAGGTTCCAAACTCAAAGAACAAAAGATATTTTCAGTTGATCTGAAAAGACAAAGTGAAGACAGTGAAAAAATGGACCAAACAATATAACAATACTCAGTTCTTACCAGTGTACCACCGAACTTGGAACACGATGACTACAAGCCATCCACTGGGATTGTCTCCTCTTTGGTTTATCAGCTCCCTTTGTAAACAAGAGCCTTCCCAATTAGCCATAAAAAACAGCGCCCCCGGCATCCCTCATATGGTGAGAATCCAGATCATCGAAAAGAGAACCCCAAGAAGGCCCATCTATGTTTTGGCCCAAATCGATGTATTGCTGCATCATGGCATCAAATTCCCAGTCCTCGACATATAGTTGTTGTTGTTGGTGTTCCGTTCGGGCTGCTGGTTGTTGGCCGCCACCACTGGCAGTAGTTGCTGATGTATATTGGCCGATAGTGTTAGACAAAGACCTATGGAAGTCGCTTGACGGATCCGGGGATACTTGACTGATTCTGCTGTCAGCAGGTGGTACTACCACCGTGCGAGGCACAGTCGAGGACTGGCTTTGTTGTAGCCTTTCTTTGTGTTTCTGCAGGATTTCCATGAGCGGGTGGGCCAGTTTCGCGGCCATGGCGGAGTCTTGTTTCAAGCTGTCGAGCATCCTGCATGCTCGGGTGACTTCGGCTTGCCGCTGTTCCTCGAAACCTTCCACTTTGTTGGAGCAGAGGTCCATCACCAGCACAACAGTGGCCATGAAGACGTGGTGCACCACGGTTGCAAGCCTGGCGGGGATCAACTCTAGGTCATCCTTCTTTTCCTCCAGCTTGTAGCAAATCTGCAGAACCGCGCGGGAGGAGTTTAGGCAAGCATTTCTGGAAAATGTATATTTAGGATCGGTGAACCCCGCTACTACGAAATGCTGGTGAAGTCTGCTACGTCTGGTATAGATCCCAAGGTGGATCAGATAGCGCTGGAGGGTAAGTTGGGGCGCGGTATACAAGAGTTTGCTCCCCTGGTCTAGCCGAAAGAAGGCCGGGAGGCTTCTGATCAAGTCCTCGAATTTGCCGTCCAAGAAGATAATCTGCTCGTAGTTCGCATTCTCGATCATTTTAAGGGGGGACAAGGAGTCAACCACCGCACGACAGATTTCCGCTAGCCGAACACGCTGAAGGAAGTAGGAGGTAGATAGTAGTGAGACATTCCCAGCATCATGATCACAGCTCTCGGGATAATGCGGCTGATTCACATGCATCTGTGATAGCTGAATAGAATAGGTGCCCTCCTGTGGGCCGGGGGTGAATGCCAGTAACCTTTCTCGCGCTTTAGCATTAGCAGAAAAGCTGATCAGTAACGACTGCACCTTACCAGTCTGTGGCAGCAATGTGCCACCATAACCTTCTCTTTACGTCAGCTTCAATCGGACTTGGCGGTGGCTCTGTCTCTCCTTTTCTTCGGGGACTATCAGTCTTGTGTAAAGAAAGATCTCGGGCCATCATAATCATGTTGCTATGAAGTGAACGGAACATGGGGGAGAACCCTTGGGAATTGTAGATAACGTAGGAGATAACGATCGTGGCCTGGAGATCTTCAATCGAGGCAGCAGTAGTTCGCTTCGAGTACTCCAGAATATCCAGCGCTGCATTGCTCCAGATCAAGGACATGGAAGCAGCTTCTTTCGCAGATAAGAAGACCAGGCATTTGCTTCTCTGTGGTCTCCACAGATGGCTGGCACTAGCAAGTATGCTGAGCAGCAGCGCGATATCTGCCACTTTGCTTTGAACGGCTGTATTCGGGTGCATATACACAGCGTCTATCACGTGCTGCAGGGAATGAGGCTGGAAGACGGGATGGAGGTATTGGACATTGTCCAGAAAGTATTGGGACAGTATCATGGCCTCATCTTTGGTAGGCAGCTGAACACTGGGTGGCCAAGGTGCTGCCTCATTCCGCGTCGCTGACACATTCTCGAGTAACTGGCTTATAGGTCCAACTTTGAATGGTATGTTGACTACATACGCTCTAAACTGGCGGCCGGATTAGATGCAGGGTCAGCGCAGTAGGCATTGACTGTCTTAATAGTTGTAGATAATCTTACAATCGGGTTCTCAAGCGTGCCGATGCCTTCAAGCCATCTCGATGTCACTTCATGCTCCTCGTTGAAAGCGAAACCTGGTATAACCGAGGTAGTCAATGCGCCACAAGTTGATGGTACCATTGCAGTAGGAACAGAGGGTCTGTCATCCTGCTTGCCAAACACCGCCTCCTCAAGCCTTTCCAGGCGAGCTTGTAACCCCGCGCTTTCGGCCACTGCGGGTAAAGCTTCTCTTCGGTCCGTGCAGTCCGTGGACGTGGAACCAGGGTTTCGTGCAAAATATTCACAGCCGACGCCACGGGCGGAGCAGTTGGAACAAGGTCGTTGGCGGTTACACTTGAGCTTCTTCAGCCGGCACAAACGACACGATACCGGGTTCTGGCGTGTGCGGCGAGCTTGACGACCATTGGACTGAATTGGATCCATCGGGGGCAGTTCGTTCTGTGGATGAAATACCTCTTTGGCACAGCAACGAGATTGGCACGAGTCCTTATTCCCTGAAAGATGCGATTCCTGATTCCCACTAACCACTAACCCGATCAGGGAGGCGGAACAAGAATCTCGGTGGTATCACTGGCAGTGGTATGTACGGAGTAGTATGTACATGTACCTACCACCTCACTCAACATTTTAAGCCTTCGAAATATCTCAAAGGAATACTCACTTACAAATGCAAAAATAATATTCCCAAAAATGACTTGAGTGACGAGTCCTACAACAGACTCTTTCAGTTTGCCAAAACCCTTTGTTATTCCTTGACCGAACTCAGTGTTGACCCAAAAACCGGCCCTCTCCTTTGATCATGAGCTTTGGACCCCGATGATGTTCTCCCGCGTCTAGATGAGAATCTACAACAGTTGCCCCTCTGTTATGTTCACAACCTCCCATGTTCAAACAGAGCCTTGACAGGTCCAATGGCTGTGCTTATTCTTATGGAAGAATAGATTAGCCGATTCATGGTCAGCTGACACCAACACGTACAACAAAGCCCTTGCCCGTTGCCCTCGCCTTGGCTCAATCAAAATGAAGCATCTTTGATCACTGCTTCCCCACCTCTCCATAGAGCAGACGGCTAGCAACAGCCTTAGGAAGACTGTGCCACCAGGCAACAGGAGGTTTTCCACTCTATTTATATCTATCTAGCATCTCCAAAGGAGGCTACAGCACCGCTATTCCCGCCACATCCTAAACTGAAAGATTCTAAGAATCATTTTAATAAAACGCTATTAAGCAGTGAACAAGATCTAGAGAGTTATAAAAAAAATTTAGTATAAAGGGCTATATTCATAATATTATCGTCGAACTCTGCAAGATACTGGCCACCCGAGATAAATTTAACCTAGGTAATAGAGTCTAGTTTAACAATTATACAAATACTCTCGATTCTATTAACATTAACGAGTTTTACATAAACAGAACATCAAGTTCTCGGTGTTCCCAACCAAATCAGTTCTATATTCACCGAGTCGATAGAGATAACAATACCCTCTTAATAACAGTCAAGTATAAGCCGTCTTATAAGCTATCCGTCAAGAACCTTTGTACAGAACTTAGAATATAACAGTCTAACAGATGCCCTTCCGGCAATGGAAAGGGGCAGACAGTTTGAACAGAACTGTGTTGCTTGTATAGATGCATGTGTTTCAATTCTAAAAATTAGTGATGTTCTATTTCTATCTTTCTCGCAGCTATTGTATCACTGGGATTACCTCATGTATTGTTCTCTAAACTTATCCGTATCTGCCCTCATCCCGGAATTTCAACAATGGTATAGATAATAATGATAATTCTGAGAATCTTATAAACTTCTCTATTATTTCAACATCCATAAGACTGCTTACTACTAAGTTGTAGCTTAGCACGTAGAATTATTCCAGTCAAATCTATACTCCTGGTTGTATTATCTCAGGTCACGTGGCGATAACGACACCGTCATCCCAATTGGCTTTGAAGTCAAATCTTCCCCTTTATGCTATACCACACTGCCTTATGTTGAATGTACGCGATATAGCTCTCTCTATTCTTTAAGAGGCCAGGCTTCAATTGAGTTAATATTGACTGGCCCAAGATATACCACCTTGAACAGATACAAACTGGACCGGAACATACTAAGGTGTGTGAGAATACCGGATGTACCTCCACTACATTCATAGTCAATTTTGTGTTTGCTCCAATCCATAGTTCTTAAAAATAACCTTGGTATTTAGTCCTGTGGGTCCCATATTCATTCCCCTTTTCTAGCTCAAGGCGTGGTCACCCAATCGAGTACTCAAATTTCGTGCTATGTCACCTTCATCATTCATAACACTGGGCTTCGCGGTCACAGCCGTCTTCATCTTCTGGACATTATCCGCAACGTCTTCCTCACCATTTGCTCGTAATTTCCCTCGATTGTACAACAAGCGAATATGTCTTCTCATAGCCCACCCCGACGACGAGGCCATGTTCTTCGCACCGACAGTGCTAGCCTTAACCAAACCAGAACTGGGCAACCATCTCAAGATCTTATGTCTCAGTAGCGGTATGTTACAGAACCACATCACCCAGCTCCAAGCAAGCTAACAACCTACCAGGAGACGCCGACGGCCTAGGCCACATCCGCAAAAAGGAGCTCCAAAAAAGCGCCGTGCATCTGGGCCTCCGCAACGAGTCCGATGTCCTCATCGTAGACGACCCAGCCCGCTTCCCCGACAGCATGAGCGCCACCTGGTCAGAAAGTGACGTCTCATCTTTACTTGCCTCAGCCTTTGCCCCCGAAATGGGCGAAGCTCAATCTGGTTCCCGGAAACGAGGAGCAACGGGGGATAAACCGCCCGTCGCGACTATTGATGTGCTCCTCACCTTCGACAGACATGGTATAAGCAACCATCCCAACCACCGGTCTCTCTACCATGGCGCTGTCCACTTCCTTCGTACCCTAATGAAGGATAAACCTGGGTATACCTGCCCGATCTCGCTGTACACGCTCACCACGACGAACATCTTGCGCAAATACATCGGTGTGCTTGATGCGCCATTGAGCATGGCGCGTGGGGCAGTCGATGCTCTGTCCTCGAGCTTGAGAGGCTCGTCTCGTACCTCGAAGGAGGATCCGCCTGCGAGGCTTCTGTTTGTTAGCTCTGTTGGCGAATGGATGACGGCGCAGTCGGCTATGGTTAAGGCTCATCAGAGTCAGATGGTTTGGTTTCGATATGGGTGGATTACTTTTGGTCGTTATATGGCGGTTAATGACCTCAAGCGTGAGAAGGTTTAAGTGACCCAGGGAATAGCGGCGAGCTGAAAGCTTATGGCATTCATCAACGATTTGGACATTGCAGCATTCGAGTGAGGTCAAGCCCTGGTGTATGGCTACTGCAGATTCACATATATGGTGAGCCAAGTATGTATTCTTTACGTCTTCATCTAAACACAATGGCATCCTGAAAGGCCCTCTGTACATTAGCTGAGCAAAAAAAAAAACCAACTACCTTATTAGAGCGATGCGCAGTCAGAATTGCGTGACTTGCTGTATATAACCAAGAATAATCCTAGGGTGAAATTTGACCATAAGTTTACTTGAAATACATACACTAAGGCTTAGTATATTGCTAAATATCTTCCAGCCTCCTTTATAGTGCTATCCTTGACTACTATACGTGGAGAGAGCATCTGTTGGTCGATAATTTTGCCTACCGTGCGCGATTGACCTACGACAGCTATATCAATGTAAAGCACCTTGGCAAGTAAAGGGAATATTTTCATTGGCAACAATACTATGGACAGGGTATATGGCCGATGCTGAACAACACACTTAAATATCAGAGGCTTCATGACTGATCGAATAAGCAGCTCATCAACCCGACATTGCGGATCGTTCAAGGCGTGAATAACACCGCGAGAATAAGAGGAAGAACACAAACATAAAAAGATAAAGCAAAGCTAAGTAAATACCACATCAAAGTTTCCGGGTATAACACCGGCCGTTTCTCTTTCTTTCTGTCTCTGAGCAGTCCATTGCGTTCCGGCATAGTCTTCCGCCGGCAGATCAGACAGTCCGTCGGCCTCGTAGCCCAGCTGTTGAGGCTCGGTAGCATATTCTGTATCTATGGCAAAGGGTCTAGGTCTGCGGGTTCTCTCAGTGACTCCGGAGAAGAGTCGTTTCAATGGCGCCACGTCTAAGTCGAGATCGGGGTTGGAGCGTAAATACTGTGCCCAGACGAAATCGTCCTCCATTTCCATGGCCTCCTCGTCCAGCTCAACGCCGTTCTCCGCGGTAGGTCGACGGACTGGGACCCTATTGTGAAGTGTCAATCTATGTTGGCCCCAGTGCGTCGCGCCTAGGAGATCGACGTAACCGCCCCTGATGTGGTACTGGAGGGACTGTGGTAGAAAATCCTGCCACTCTTCAAGCACTTTAGGGAGGAGGCAGCGTTCCCACACCGGATTGTCGCGGCCCGTCCATCGCTTGTGCGTAACGAGGAGTCTCGCGAAGCGTTCCATGGTGATGGTATGCTGGGCGGTGCGCAATCGGAGGATATCATAGGTGTGTACCGCCTCGGCGAAGCCTCGTGATCGTAGAAGCGTAGTGTCAATCCGCGATCTCCGTCGGGAAGAACCGCCTGACGACGTCCCTCCTAGATAAGCTTCGACGATATCTCTCGCTGTCCTCCGCTTCTGTCTGGTTTCTCGTAGAAGGTCATAAGCAGCGCACATGTGATGCTGGAATTCCGACAGCCTGGCTTGATCCCACGCTGTCTTGGCAAGAATACGATGCACATCGACTGTAGGACGAGCATTGAAATTGCTCGACGTCATTGTTTCGAATACACCCTTCACAAACTCGGGAGGCACTTTGCCTAATGCATTCCGTTTTGCGTCAGGACCGAACCGGTTCCGTGATAGGACAAAGGCGCGCTCGAGCAATTCAAGCCAGACTGGTTCTGGGACAGGGATATCATACGAGTTTGAAATGAACTCAATAGCTCGCAATGCACCGGAAATATCATTGTTCGTACCGAATGCATGAGCGATTGCAAACAGGAGGCGACTTGAAGGGTGCAAAGGAGACGATCGGTCGTAACTAGTGGCTGGAGGTAGCTCAGATTGATCCAGTGTCGCGAGCGCATCAATGTCAACATTCCATGCTACTTTGAGCACGTTCTTCATCCCCAGCACATGGCCCACACGGCTGGATGCCAATAACACATTGATGAAACTAGTCTCATCGCCATGGTACCCCTGTTCGGTCATCTGGTTGAATATCTGAAGCACTTCCTTTCGGACGCTCTTTTCAGCAGTGCGGTAGCCCTCCCAGCCGACGTTTTGCTGAAAAAACCTTCTTTTTCGATAAGCATAAGGCGTCATCCGCGTGTGATATCTCTCTCGCCCTGTATAGGCTTTGTCCCAGACCTTGGCTTCCATGTAATAATTGTAGCATGTAACATCTGGAACAACTTCGTCTTCTGTCATGCTATGCCAAATGTAGTCGGCCATGAGAGCATCTCCAATGGACCGTGCGCAATCCAGCAAGTGAGTGTACTCCGCTAGACCAAGAACCTGGCCGGCCGACCGCCGAATCGAAACAATCGTAGCTAATTTGGTAGCAAAATCATTAAAAATGGAGTCTAGCGAACCAAATCTCTTGATTTTTGCGGCACTTGGATGGATAGGCCGATGGATCTCGCGATAGGGAACCACAAAGTAAGTCGGGGATAGGAGATGGAAGACTTCAACAAATACGGTCGGAGGCATCGAACCGACCAACTCTTCATGGCGGGGATCGAGCAACGCATCCATAACCTGATCCGGTTGGCCATCTTGGATAATTTCATAGAATGTGGCCTTCAGTGCACTCAGGTCCTCGTGGGTACTTGGTACCGCATCAGCGGTGTGGGGTACGTGGTCATAATGACTGCCACCACCTTCGAGAATACTTGTCGTACTCAAATGGGAGCTTGCGACCCGGATTTGAGAGGCCCTCCGATCATTCGGGAAGTTGTGATTCACATTCCAAGAAGAATCCTTAGGAATGTTGTTGAAGGACCTCCACTGAGTGGAATCGCGAGCGGGTACTATCAGTCGAGTGGGCCCAGCACAAAGAGCGAATTGAGTGGACCGATTGCGACCGCACGAGGGAACTACCAAGTGAGAGCTAAATCTCTCACTTGCAAGTACGAGTCCCCGCATCGAAACCGTTGAAGATATCAAAAATTGCACCACAAAAGAGGTCCTCCGTGAGGTCTAAAGAAACGAAGTTGCGTCGGACAAACTGCACAGCTTGTCCTCCCTCTTCGAAGTCATCTGTTTCGTGTTGGTGCCGCCTTGGCAACGAATCCCTGCAGCTTCTCCTCATTTGCTGCAGTGCATTGATTTGATTGACACGGCCTGAACGCGACAGCTTAGACTTGCTACCCTCGGCTACGACTACGACTAACTGCCTTCCCAAACCCCCTTTCAATCTTTCCCCTCTTTTGTTTCCCCCTCTCCTCTGTCATTCGTTCAATCAGAAAATGGCCGACACGGAAGATGCGGGCACCGCCTCCGTCTCCGAACCTTTGGATTTGGTGCGCCTTTCCCTGGATGAAATCGTCTTTGTCAAGCTCCGCGGTGATCGCGAGCTCAAGGGTCGTCTCCATGTAGGTTTCCTGGTTGTGCTGGATCTAATTTCTGTTCGATCGGAGGCTGATTAGTGTTCTGTGGTAGGCATACGACAGCCATTGCAACTTGGTGATGGGAGATGTGGAGGAGACCATCTACGTGGTAGAGGAGGATGAGAACGAGGAAGAAATAATTCGAGTACGTCGCTTTGCTTCCTTGTGATCCCGTCTTGTCCGATCCCATCTGCGCCTTCATCGAAGCGATTATTTTCTTTCGAATATGGATTTCTTCTGGACAATTATGACTAATATATCGCTTGCTACAGACAATCAAGAGACAGGAAGAAATGCTCTTTGTGCGAGGTGCGTCGAAACCACTATCATCACCTCGGATCCTAAACTAAGACAACCAACTAATCCCATTATCAGGAGACTCCGTCGTTTTAATATCCCCGCAAGCCTGATAGGATTTTGATGGACGAAGTGGACGAAGGACGCGTCGAAAGGCAACACCGAGCTCTAAGGAGACTATTGACTCTCCTACATACTGGATCAAAAGGAAGGGAACTATGAAACCGAGCGATGGCCCCAGAGTGGTGGACTATAGTTTTTATTCCGGTTCCTGGGTCGTGGGTGTGTCATCGACGAAGAACATGGCACTTGTTAAACAGATGTCATGTGCACAGAGATTAGAGCCTTAACATCAGATGATGACTCCGTCATGGCATGCGACCTGAGTCATATCTTCTGTAGGCGACTCAATATATTTTTATGTCATAAAATAATTTACTATTTATTTACTTGTTGTGTGGTCCATGGTATTCGTCGTGCTTCTGTGCGGGCATATGACTCAGGCGGTGACTTCGCCCATTTATCGATAAAGCTTCCCCCAAATCCGCTCCACACGTCTCAGTTCAGCCTCATACCACGTCAATCTTTTCAGCTATTTAACCCCCCAAACATTCCTAATTCTTTCCCTGAATTATTCAGTTACACTCTGCATCGACTTGCGCGGTCATTTACCGTTACATCCGCCTAATCTCTTTGTCCATTGCCGTGAAATTATGATAACACGAATACATATCTGAATGCGCCAGAGGCGAATCGTCACCTATCCGACCATACAGCTCGTATAGTACCGTGTATTAAATAGTCTCATTTTTACAGCACCCTCATTGTCTACAATCAAAGATTCTAGCATGGCCCCGGCTGGACCGAAACTTACTCCGGAGGAGCGGCGCAGAGGCGAGATCGTATACCTCTCCTCCCTTGCCTCTGCCCCACCTGCTGACTGTCAACGCATAGGCGCTCAGCGATTTCGCGGAATACGCTGAAAAACAGCAAGCGCATCGCTCGGTTGCTCCTAGCGATAGCGGCTACTCTACTGCCAGTGTATCCCGAATTCACGAAGATCATGCAGAACTGGAGATCCTTGACCAGCTAGGATTGTCTGACACTCCGAAACCAGCCAGACTAAAAGACCTGTTGTTGAATACAGGTGATCAACAAGAGGACAGCCTGCAACTACTAGGAAGCATCATACAAACACGTATCGATGAAGGCCATGGTGAAGCGATATTCGACGTGGGTATTGAGGATGGCGGTGAGGCCATGGGCTTTGATGTGACCCAATGGGAAACGGCGTTGCAGCGTGTACAGGAAGCGGCAGGAACGCTGCCAGCACACTGCCGTATTCTTGTCACCTATAATGTGGGAGGCCCTGAGGAATCCGAGGTCAGAAATGATCGAATGAAGGGTTCGTGCGGGAAGCTCCTCATCCGGCAGCCAGCAGAAACCGTGGAGGAGATGGCTGAGCTCCGGATAGCGGTTGTGGGCAACGTGGACGCTGGGAAGAGTACCATGCTCGGAGTTCTCGTAAAGGGAAGTCTCGACGATGGCCGCGGCAAAGCTCGAGTCAATCTTTTCCGGCATAAACACGAAATCGAGAGCGGCCGGACCAGCTCCGTCGGCATGGAGATTATGGGATTCGACAGTCACGGAGAGATCGTGACCAGCGCTCAGGGTCGCAAACTATCTTGGGAAGAGATAGGGAAGCGGTCTGCTAAGGTCATTTCCTTCTCGGATTTGGCCGGTCACGAGCGATACTTGCGGACTACGGTCTTCGGCATGCTAAGCAGCAGCCCCAACTACTGCTTATTGATGGTCGCGGCTAATAACGGTTTGATTGGTATGAGCAAAGAGCATTTGGGAATTGCATTGGCTCTGAATGTTCCTGTGATGATCATTGTTACCAAGATTGATATCTGCCCCCCACAGATTCTCCAGGAAACCTTGACTCAATTAAATAAAATCCTCAAGTCTCCCGGGGCTCGCAAAATACCCATCTTCGTGAAAGACATGGATCAGACCATCAACACGGCAACGCAGTTTGTCAGTCAGCGGATCTGTCCTATCTTCCAGGTGTCCAACGTGACAGGAGAAAATTTGGACCTGATACGGACTTTCTTGAACATTCTTCCCCATCGTGGCCACTACAATGCCGACGCGCCGTTCGAGTTCCTTATCAACGATACATTCTCCGTGCCACATGTAGGCACAGTGGTATCGGGGGTGGCCAAGTCAGGGGTAATACACGCGGGGGATACGGTACTTGTTGGCCCTGATTCACTTGGACAATTCACCACAACCACGATCAAGTCCATCGAACGGAAACGGATATCGGTCAACGCCTGCTTTGCGGGACAGTCTGGCTCGTTCGCGCTGAAACGGGTACGAAGGAAAGAGGTTCGAAAGGGTATGGTTGTTCTCAAGAAGTTGGACCAGCCTCCCAAGGTTTACCGGGAGTTCGTTGCGGAAGGTAGGACCACATGCTGTGTCACCTGTGTAGGGTTTACGCTGACTGGATCTAGTTCTCATTCTCTCCCATGCTACTACCATCAAGCCCCGGTACCAAGCGATGTTGCACGTTGGTGCTGTGAGTCAAACATGTTCTGTTATTGACATTGACCGTCCCTTCATCAGAACGGGTGATCGTGCCCTGGTGGCTTTCCGTTTCGTGATGCGCCCAGAGTTTCTGGCGCCTGGAGACCGGGTACTTTTCCGTGAAGGAAAGACCAAGGGATTAGGTATTGTGAAAAGCGTTGGATACGATCCTAACAGCCCTCTGAACCCGGAAGCCAAGAAGGAAGGGAACACTAAGTAAGAGTTTGTGTGACAGGGTTGGGCGATCGGTTGATATGTTCTGCTTGATGGATGTACAGCATTACCACCGCAGAGTGGACAGTACTTGCCTTGCTCTTTTTGCTTTTCCTTTTTGCTTTTCTTTACTCCTTTCCTTGTAATTGGTCAATCTTGCAATGGTTTACATGGACAATGGCTGGGATTTCGCTCAATACGTCAATTGTACATACATGGAGTTGCTGACTCAGGCGGTGTCATCATCGAGGGTTCCAACGGTTCATAGTTATATCATGTCTGACGAATTTGTCCAATGACTTCAATGGGAACAGGTGCATGTGTGTTAGTTTTACTTTTGTTTCTATTTTTTGTCTGAGAAACCGCCCACCATTGGCCCCATGGGTGGATTTGAGGCCTTGAAATTCAGGACAACCTCCCGTGGCGGGTGACGTCATCCGCCCTAGATGATGACATCGAGGAGATGATCTCCTGCACCATTGGAAACTTCTTGCGCTGATCGTCATCGAGCCAGATATGAAATCCTTTGTTTCAATGCCACTGACGTACCGTGGATGAAGCAGGCACTGATATATACCCCGTAGAAGACGCTACCAGAGAGCCAAGTCATCTCGATCATCAACTTTCTCTAATACTACTACTTCACTAAGCAATTGACAAGCAATCTCTTCAGTCTTAGCTCTAACTTCCCCACACTTTATCAAACTCAATTCCATATCCACATTGCAACCATGGAGTCTTTCGACCATGCCTGGCACACAGCCGCCGACGCCCTCAGGCACGACTACCGGTCCTCCGAACAGCAATGGACCCAGCACGGCGAGGAGCCAATCGCCGGAATCCAAGGCAGAGGAACCGCTACTGATCCTTACGATGCTGGAAACCGTCTTGGTGAGTGCTAATACTGTTTTTCAGCTATCTTGTCCAAACAAATCACACGTCCCCCTGTATAATTTACATAACTAACACAAAATCAGACCAACCCGGCGCTCCTCAAACCCAAGAGAACACAGCTCTCGTCCCTGAGGCTCTTTCATCGATTACTCCAGCCGACCACTCCTCGAGTCTCAAGTCCAGCAACAGCAAGGCAGCAAGTGGCCCAGCCGCTATGCAACCCGAGTTGAACCCCATCGGCGAAACCGCCGCAAAGTACGATTCCCAGCCACACCGAGTCCCGGAACAGAGGAGCCTGGGATCCAACCTTGACCGTCACAGCCAGCCTTCAGGTCTCACCCACGGCCACAGTGATAAGACTACTGGACTTAACCAGGGTTCCTTGGCTGGTGCTGGCGCTGGCGCTACTGCTGCTACTGCTGCCTTTGGTGCCGGATCTGGACACAAGATTTCCACAGGTGGTCTCGGAGACGCAACAGCCGCCCAGACATCTGCTCTCCCATCTGATTCCCACCAACATGGTCTCAGACACACGGGTACTCTTGGAGGTGCAACTTCCGCTCAGACCTCAGCTCTCGGAGCAGACACTACTCACCCAACTGGCCTGAGACACCCCTCTACTCAGAAGTCCGGTCTAGACAGGGGCGTCGAGACATCTGGTCTTGGACACACCACCTCCAGCACCGGTCAGACCTCCCCTATGAAGTCGGCCCTGGAGAAAGACGCCCAGGAAACTGGTCTCAGACAGCCAGCTTCTACGACCCACAAGCCTGTTTTCGAAAAAGACACACACACCTCCTCAGGTCTAGAAGGACCCCGGAACCTGGGCCCTACAACTAGTTACGGAGGAAGTGAGACTCAGATACCCGACCGGTCTTCCCAGGCCATCGGTACTGGCATCGAGGCCAGACAGCCCAGCTCCGGCATTACAAAGGAACCAACCAGTACCGAAGCCAGACATCCCAGCACTGGCACCGCTGAATCCGCGCCCCAGAAATCTAAGTCTATCACCGAGCAACGAACCTCAAGCACGACAGCGGAGGGCCAAGGCAGCACTCAGAAGGAGTCTATGTCTAAGCCTACTAAGAAGGGCGATGATGTCGAGCAAGTCGGTTTCACCCCTAAGACTGACCATGTGAGCAAGGAGGCTCTTCGTGGGCCCTCCGTTGCTGAGCCCAGAGAGCACTGGAAGCAGGATGAGAAGGTTGCTAGGGCTGAGGATGACGGTAAGCCTGGTAAGTTATTTTCCTGACTCTCTCAAGGATTCCATAGAATGGATAAGGCTAACTATTTTGATATAGCTGCGGCAGCTGGTGAGCCTGGCGGTAGCAACAAGCATGAATCTTCAGACAAGAAGCATTCTAAGGATAGTTCTCATTCGGGGGGCACTATGGCTCATATTAAGGAGAAGGTGGAAAAGGTCATTCATCCCCATAAGTCCTAAAATCTATGATTGGACTGCAGATTGTGACGTGTGATGATTGAAACTTGATGACCCATTTGTGTATTGTTATTCTCGCGGATTGGTTTAGTGTATAGTCTGTACAATAATGGAAGACTCCTTCTAGTTTCTAAGTCAAGTTCTATTGAATTCTAACCAGTTGCATTATATTTAGTGCGAGGGTATTGCTATGCTAAACCAGGGTAGAGCTGTATATCCACCAAAAGAAGTATGCCCGAGGAGTTATGCTCCATACATATAGGTTCAGACAGATGAGCCTACTCAAACAGCATCTTAATGTCCTCAATCCTCTCCTTCTTATCCTCGTTCCCATCTCCCCCAACTCTCAACCCCAGCGACCCAGCAATATTCATCTTCCGCTCCTGGACCCGCAACATCCTCGCCTCGATCGAATCTTTAACAACAAACCGGGTAACAGCTACATCCCTCAACTGACCCATGCGATGGACGCGATCAATAGCCTGGGCCTCGATGGCAAAGCTCCACCACGGATCCATCATGAACACATTACTAGCCGCCGTGAGATTGAGACCCACGCCACCAGCACGGAGACTGATGAGAAGAACCTTGGGACTGGGGCTTGCCAATGCGTGGCCGTTTCTAGGGCGTGGTAATTTTCTGGGGAAGGGGCTATTAATGTCGTCTTCTCGCTCTGCGTCTTCGATCTCTTCTTGGTCGAAGGTTTCGGTTTTGTTGAACTGGGCGAGCACTTCGGCTCGGGCTTTTTGGGCCATTGTGCCGTCGAGACGGACGTAGGGGATTCCGGCTTTGTCCAGTTGCGGGGCGATGAGGTCGAGGAAGCTGGTGAATTGGGAGAAGACGACTGATTTGGTGTTTGATGGGACGCGGTGGAGGTGGTTGATGAGGGAGTGGATCTTGGCGGAAGTGTGGGCGGAAGGGGAGAGGGGGTTTATGCGGCGGAGGGAGATTCGGGGTGCGGGTTGGGTGCTGGTCGGAGGAGTGCTACTGTATATGTCGTTTTCCGGGGTTGTGGTGGTTGGTGATCGATGGCGGATGACTTCGAAGATATCTCTGCTGCTGACTGGTGCGCGGCATGAGAAACATCGCGGAGAGTCGCCCTTGTCTGTTTGGTGGCGTATATAATCCTCTAGGCATTTTTTGCATGCGCTGTGCCAGCAGGTGGTTACTGCCGGGTCGATCATGGGTTCCTCCGAGCAGATGGGACATTCGCCGCTGGACTCGTTTTGAATCTGTTTCAGAGCGTAGGTGGTGAATTTGTTGGAGGTTTCCTGGCCTGGGTTGGAGTCTGTTGGTTCGGTTGCTGTTGTGAATCGGTCTATTAGCTCCTGCAGGTCCATGTCGTCCTTGAGCCCGTTGCCATCGTTGGCTGCCGCCGCTGCATCTTCTTCGTCTGCGACGATGGCTTTGTTGCGGGTTAGAATTGGATGGCAGCATGTTTGGCGTAAGCGGAGAATCTGGGCGAAGATCGTTGTGAACGATTTCAGTAAGGTACCTGCCTCGATGTTGTCGTTGAATGTGCGTTTTGCTCGGGTATAGATATAATCATAAATCTCTCTTTCTTGCTCCGGGAGTTCGACCTCCTCAATTGTAATGGTCCGACGTGGCAATGGTACTAGAGGCTCCCCTTCTGGGGTTTTCATCGTCTTGGTGCGTCGGAGGACTAGAGGTTCAAGCACGGTCTGTACCACATTGAGGGCCCGTACGTAGTCTTTAGACTCGAAAGGCACGGTGATGAAGGTTTTCCAAAAGGAGAAGTTATTCCACGGTTCGACCTTGAGAAATCGCACTAAGCTGAACAAGTCTTCCAAGCGGTTAACGATAGGTGTTCCAGTGAGGACCCATCGGTGAGTCGCTCTAAGCTCGTAACAAGCTCTCGCAGTCTTCGACAGTCTATTCTTGATAAGGTGTGCTTCATCAAGAATGACACGGAAGAATTCTACCGAAAACAAGCCACCTGGCGTAGCAGTCGAAAATGTCGCAGATGACAACATCTGTCGATATTCCGAGAGGACAACTCCGTAGCTCGTGACGATTACATTAGGAGCAGTAGGGTTACTTGCTGCGCACAGCTCTCTGAGGTTGACATACTTCTCATTACCATAGTACATCAGGACCTTCATTGAACCTGGTTCAGAGGCCTTCAGGGCTTCACTCTCCCACTGCGAAAGAAGAGAGGTGGGAGCGATAACAAGAGTAGTGTAAGGAGCGGTTACCACGCCAGAAGTCGAGGAGGGTAACCTTGCTAGGCCGGAGACGGAGCTTGGGCCATCTGCTGCTTGGCCGAGAGGCACGTTTCTATGAGAATGAACAAGACTAAGCATCTCAATGGTTTTACCCAAGCCCATTTCATCAGCTAAGATTCCTCCGAGACAATGCTGTTCTTGTGCTGGGAAGTCGAGACTAAGCTCTCCGGAATACGGGTTGACGTAGAAGTGACCGAGGCCCTCAATGGTCGGAAGGTTGTGATCCTCAACATCTTTGGTTGGCCACGCATATTCTTCCCACAGCGGGTTCATTGATGGACCTCTGGCGGACTTATTATCTTTCTCCTTGGCTAACATCCAGTGGAGGGCTTGCTTTTGATACTTCCGGAGGTTCAACGAGAACGTCGGTGGAGGCTCGGCCTCTGGCATACTGAAATCGAATGTCTGGGCCTTCTTGTATAAAGTATCAAGTTGGTCTTCCTCTAGTTCCGGGGACTCTTCGTCTTCAGATGAGTCGTTATTCGATTTGTTTTCTCTTTTGTTTTTATCGTACTGTTCTGCTATTTCCACTGCACGCAGCAAGCCCTCCTTCTTATGTTTCAGGGTCATGTCGTTGGCTGAGGTCGGTTGCAGACCGATCTCATCGAAGAGCTTTACCAGAGCGACCTGGCGAAGTCGTAGCCGCTTCTCTTCAGTGCTTTCTTTCTCTTCGAAAATGGTTGTCGATCGATTATCATCGATTGAGCTATCCAGAATGCCAGATTGAAACGCCTCTATACGTAAGTAACACCATAGTTGCAGGTATATTGTGTCATTGACGCGGATTCTATCCGGTGCGAATACACACACTCCCTCGAGCTTACAGACTTTTTGGTCAAGTAAAGTCGATACCCATGCCGCTGTCTCCTGAGGAAGTCTCCCAATTTCCTGGCCGGACTGATTGGTGAAGCGAGTTAAAACGTCACCCCTGTTATTAGTGAAAACCCTCCCACCACGACCACGCTTCGAGACCGGCTGAGACCTGGCACGCTCAATGTTAACACGATCTCCATGTTTAATAAACCCCACTCCACTCCGAGTCGCCCACGCTCCCACGCCGAAAGCACCAACGTATCTCACCGAGGGCTGGGAGGTATTTTGGGGCGCAATTTCAGCCGGAGCACTCCTCCCCTTCCTTCCTGGCCCATTCCCAAATATAGATGTCTGAATAACAGGCGTAGACCGCGTGGACAGCGTTTGTTGGGATGTCAGCATGGTTTGGTTCCTTGCACTACCAGGGGGTAACTTCCATGACCCATCGAAATAAACATTGATCGCTCTCTCTAGGTTATCGCCAGCTACACTCCGAATCTTGCGTATCGTGTCTGGCGAGAGTCGCTCCCCGATAATACTAACGAAGGCCTCCGTGTCAAATCCGTCTGTACCCTCTTCTGCCGATGTGTTTCCTGCTGTCACTATCTCCTCCTGCTTTTCTGGCACTGTAGCATTTTGCGTCGTAAAAGCTAACCCACCCCCTATAGTATCTCCGGCACTTTCTGCTTCTCGATCTCGTGGCGAAGTATAGCTCGCGGTCTGCTGATCATCGTCTCGTACATATTCAATTCCCTCTCCGTCTACAGGAACTATTGTATCGTCAAGCTGTACACCATGGGACCGAACGACCAGCGGCTGATCATCGTGAGTGGAACGAGGTGTAGACGCGTCGAGGGATACAGCTGTAGAGTCAATGGGAGGAGGTCTGGTGTCCACCTCTTCGTCGACGAAAAATCGCCTCTTTTTCAAGGGACGGCCATCAATATCCCCGAAATCCATCATGTAGCGGCCGCCGCTCTAGTATGTGAGAAAAAAGATTCCTGTCAGGGGTCTCAGGGCGCGCAAAACCTTTGATGCTTCTTTGTTAATAATCTGCATGGATGATTGGCGCGGAGGACGCGCCGGAGATACGCGAAATCACGGGCCGACGTCATTTTCTTTTGCTCCCGAAAAGGGCAAAATTGTCAATCCCCTCAGAATAACTTCCATCGCGGGATAGGAATATGTATGTGCCACTATCTCTTCTCCGTCAATTGTCATTTTAGCTAATCGTTTGACGCAGCTCCACCTTGGCTCTCAGGTACGGCGTACCCGCAATGCTATTTCCTCCTCTCCCCGGTTTTTTTAGTTCGACCGCAAAACAACCACCGCACTCCTCAACTCTCTCCCACCACCATATCACCATTCAAAGAAATGCTTCAGCCCACACGCGGCGCAAGCCGCCAAATAACCCGACTCTTCTCCGGCGGTCGAAATATCCAAGCATCCCAAAGAAGACACTTCAGCCACTCCAAACCATGCGCGAGTCCAACAACGGCCGCAGCAGCCGAAATCCAAGCAGCACAAAAATACTGCTCCGACCTCCTCATGTACGTCTCAATGCAATTTCACGCCCCCAAATGAATCTACCATCTAACACCTACGCAGCAAATATGACCGCCCTTCCTACACACTCCACACCTTCATCCCGCGGCACGCCCAACAATTCTACCTCGCCCTCCGCGCCCTAAACGTCTCGCTCTCGATGATCCCCGAAACAACAAGCTCCCACACAATCGGCCTCATGCGCCTCCAGTTCTGGCGCGAATCGATCGCAAAGATCCTCGCCGGCACTCCGCCCAAAGAACCCATCGCCATCCTCCTCTCCTCCGCCATCGAAGACCTCCACGAGCGAACCAACGGCCACGCCCGCATCAGCAAAGGCTGGTTAACGCGACTTATTAGCGCCCGCGAGCGCGGCCTAACGAATGACCCGTACCCCGATATCGCGGCCCTGGAGTCCTACGCCGAGAGTACGTATTCCACGCTCATGTATCTGACGCTCTCGGCGTTGCCCATGGCCTCTGTTACGGCGGATCATGTCGCATCGCATGTGGGGAAGGCGGCGGGCATTGTGGCTGTTCTGCGGGGGTTGCCGTTGGTTGCGTTTCCTGCGGCGCGTGCGGCGGGTCAGCAGGGTGGTCAACAGGCTGGCGGCGCGGCGAGGCAGGGCGCTGTGATGCTTCCGCTGGATGTTATGGCGCAGGCGGGGGTGAAGGAGGAAGAGGTGTTCAGGCTTGGGGCTGAGGCGCCTGGGCTGCGGGATGCGGTCTTTACGGTTGCAACGCGGGCAAGTGATCATTTGATTACTGTTCAGCAGATGTTGAGTAACCTGCGTGCTGGACAAGATGTGGGGCATGACTTTGAGCATGAGGGCGAGGAGGGGCATGAGTATGAGGCCTTGGGTGATCAGCGGCAGGAATCGCCGTTGGATGAGGTTAACCGTGCATTCGGTGTCTTCATGCCTGCAGTTGGTACACGTCTGTGGCTGGATAGGCTGCAGGGTGTCGATTTTGATATCTTTAGGCCTGAGCTTCTTCGCTCGGATTGGAAACTACCCTGGAAAGCCTATATGGCTTTTAAACAGAAAAGTCTGTAGTATATAGTGTATGATACTGATCCAAGTGTACTATACAAGTTTATGTATATCTAACATGTTCATCCCGGCTCTAATCATGTACTCTTTTTCTATACGATACTTCAATGGAGCGATTGCTGCTCAATAGTTTTCATCGTCTCCTTATGGCGTCTCGCTTTCGTCTCTTCCTCGAGCTGGTGATGAGACGTTTTTGGGCTAGCCGTGCCGTCCAGCGTACGATCTTGTCGCGCCTAGAGTCTGCAGTTAGCATCATTCCAGCGAGCTACTGGCTTGGGCTGTTACATTAAGAATACGGTAATGGCGAATACAAAGGGACACGCAATTTGCCAAAAGTATCTAAAAGTTCGATGGTTAGTAAGTCGCGGCCATTCATATTAGATATCTAATCACGTACGCATCGCTGTGCTTAATGCCATTGAAACTTTCGAAATTCATACCGAAATATCCCTAGCTTGCAGTCAGTAACAAATACAGTTTGGTACTCAAAGCAAGGTGAGTACGAACCGACAGGAAAGTGAGAGGGAGAAAGAAGCAAGACACGAGGGTCAACTGCTTCATGCTTTCGTTCTGATATGCACCTGGTTGTGGATAACACAGTCAGCCATACGAAGCATGATGAAATGCGAGGCAATGTATACCAATGGTGTTAAAGATAAGATCGATCATGTTGTCAGCCGCCCGTCTCATCTGGTCGTATCCTTCGACTATTGTAATGCAGTGGTCGAGCGCATCGCCCAAGTACGTATGACACATGGTACTGATAGAGACGCTGGAGCCACCTACACTTTTGAGATTCGGTGTAGCGACTCCTATATATGGCGCCGGGTCTGAGGAATTTGTGGGCCCAAAGTAATTCTTCAGTACACCCAGTCCGGGGGTACTGATAGGTTCAGAGCGATGATCTCGAAGCGCGTTGATGATGGTTACGATAGGTTGCATAGAATTTCGAAGGATTGAAATCTCGGATGTTAGGATATAGAGGTCCTTAGACTGATCGATATCAGGATCAGTCAAGACGTCAAGTTCCAGGTCGCCAATGGCATCTTGGTAAGCTGTGGTCACTGGGATTGCAAGGTCAATGATAGCATCCAGGATTGCTTGCACAAGCATGCTCGCATCACATGATTGACGCAATATAGTTTCAGGAGAAGTCAACCGTTTGACAATAGGTGATTCGATGTCGTCGGCACTTGTCTCGAAGAAGGATGTCACGGTGTTATCCGCGTGTAAGAATATCGATACCTGCTCTAAAGCGACTGATAGCCCCTTCGCCGCTAGCACAGCATGTCGCTCCATGAATTCGATGCGGTCTTCATTTGGTCCACCTCGATACCGCTGCATACTGCGAGCAGTTCGCCCAGCATTTGAGGCATCGTCGAACATAGTGGTGGATTCGGCTTTCTTCATAGAAGGACGAATATTTGCGCCTAAGTTGGGATCACTACTTGGGTCTCGCTTTCGTGATTTCAGCCTGAAAAGGTCTTTCAATGCCTCCGTAATGAGACTCAAGGTAGTCGCTCGCTTCAGAGACACACTCTTGCTGCTTGTTGCTGAGCCCCTTCGGTCGTTTTCCCATTGACCCTGGTCAGACTCTTCATCCGAGTCACTACTAGTTTCTTCATAGATTCGGACTAATTTCTGTAATGTGAGCACAATATATGCATGGTCCGAATACCAGTCAACTTTGGTACGATTTGTCGTGTTGATCAAGTCCTCGATGGCAAGCCTGTGTATGCCTTTCTGATTTCCCAGAACTCGAATTACATCCCAGCTGAGACCATTTACGTTGATCCATCTGCATTGCACCCAGGGCTCCCTCTCCCTGGCCAGAAACTGTTCCAAGGTATCGTTGTCAAGCTCATATTGTCGCATCTCATTCTGGGAGAAGTCCACGACAATGATCTCACACCTTGTGAATAGGTTACTTGGTACAGCAGTCGCCCAATCCGCATTGTAAGGCGGGAGCGGTTTGGTCGGGTCTATGCCAGGCTCCGTGCCCGGATGCCAGTTGGGATCATGAGTGACATTGTCAGGGTGGTATGAGCGCGCCGTATTTGACCTCCGTGCACGATTCCGAACCGTGTCATTTGACGGGCCCTTAGTCACCGTGGGGAATGACTCGAGGCCAGCTGGCTCCGCAGTAGTTGGCGGAGTTTGCGGATGCGCCTCAATATCATGAGAATTGGATGGCAGCTCTGTGGTTTCTGTACGTTCAAGTGAGATCCTACTCATCTTGACGAAAGGGGCCTGTGTATTTCAGCTGGAAGAAAAGAGAGAAAGGGAAAGAAAAGAAAGAAAGAACAAAAAACGGAGGCGGGAACATCAACGCAAAAGCGTAAATAGCCAGTCGCTGCAAGGAGAGTCGTACGTCTCTCAGATACGGAAGGAGCAGACAGTGGATTGAATAAACAGATTGCACTGCCAATGACATTAATTTCGTGTATATATAAGGTCAACATCGAACGATTATGGGCGCCCTCTCAGTATGTTGGATTGTGCGCAGGGTGAGGGGAAGAAGTCATGGCGAGGTGGATATTATGACGTTTGCAAAAGGAGTTGGTTCAATTGTCCACTAGGGACTGCGAAGCTTTCAAGGCTTGAACCTCAAGGGTATAGAAAACACTTGGCCCCGAGCGCTTACTCCTCGCTCTCAGTATAGAATGAAGGGATTTCAAGCAATTTCCAGAATCTCTAAGCTTTCCGTGAAATGTGGTTAAGCCGGGTTCATATCTTCAAGGGAAATTTAATGTTTTTTAGTCTCGCTGCGGGTGCCATCCACTCTTGGCATAACTTAAATTTGTGCCTAGACCCTGCAAATTCCCCGGATGGAGTATATACGAAGCAGGGGCTTGTTTTTCGAGGACAAGAGGTAGTTGCTATTACAGGTGAGGGGAGAAAAACGATCCAAAAAAATAGAGATAGAGATAGACCTCAACTCGGATAAGGTTAGATTTCGGCGCTATGACCCGTAGCTATACGAACAATTGTGGTTGGGGGAATTTCTACTAGAGTCTCCAGTTTATTAAGGAAGAAAAATAATATAAAATGAATTGTGAGAGCACAGAACGATAATCTCTGGAGTTAGAGAAGCAGAAATGAACCAATGCCGCTCATGCTCTCATAATTCATTGATGCCTCATGCAAGATATGTTGATAGGACAACCTTTGTCTGATTATTAAGTGTTTCGCGTAAGGCCGACGAACTGCCAACTATGTCCTAGCCTAGCGTCACTTCTTCTTAGTTATTATCTATAAGATACAATACTCTCCCAATGTGAATGTCATCGTCGTCAATCATTAACAGCTGAGCTTGGTATATGAGGACGTTTCCAATATACGTAGTACTATATCGTAATGTTCCATTCTGCGGGGCTGTTATGAATGGAGAAGAAATCTCTATATGACCAAGAATGTCGTCAGTCAAGTAAGAGACCTTCGGAAACTAAGAGGTTTCCTGGTCGTTGGGATAATACACCACGCTCAATAGCCATGTGCAACATATGCGTTCAACAGTCCGCACATCAATGCCGGGGGGATGGTTTCGGTATCATCCTACATGGCACAGAGCTGGCGTACGGAATTATCCATTACTCGGCACAGTTGTATCCTTCTTCTTCGTAACGAGCTTGAGTTGCAAAGGTACAAGATTTCTTTTGGAGCCTGGGGAGTCGTTCCGTGCAAGAGGTTTTCTGCACACGGGGCAGGTCCCTCGAGGACCTTTTGAAGAGGTATCTGCTCTTTGTTCTTCGCTGAATTTCAATGTATCGATGATACATTTGTGGCAGAAGAGGTGCCCTACGTGCACCAGTCAGCACAAAGAATCTCCCATTTCAAGTGTGATATTTACCGCATATTGTACTAGTGGCATCCTCCGGTGTATCCATACATACAGGACACTTATATGAGTTTAGTATTGATTGCCCCTTCGCTGGCTCAACGGATTGTTGGGCCCTAACAGCGTCCTCCCGTTGCTTCGCTAACACCTTCGCTAATGCTGGGGGACCCGCCGCCTCTGTTAAATCAATGGATTCAATGTCATCTTCGTGTTGATCCAGTGCAGATTGAGCATCTCTAGTTGCTACATTAGAGCTACTCAAACGACGACGTTTTCGTCCCTCGCCTCGGGTTTCTAAAGACTCAACATGGTCGGAGGGTCGTGGGCGACGAGGAGGGGACACTTGTATAGTATGAGAGCTGGAATGTAACGGAACGTGGTGTGAATAACTCCGATTCATGGCTCTAAAAGCGGTATCCAAGGATGTGGGAACAGAATACTGGAGTGTCGCGAATACGAGTCTTCTGCGGCTCGGGAAGTATCGTAAATCGGTAAAGCAGGCCTTTAAAGCTGAACAACCAGCTGATATGCAAGCTTAGATTTGATGAAAGTATTCCCAAACCTGAGACACAAATGAGACATATGTCAGGCGCAGGTGAGATAGGCTGTCTTAGACATAAGCACTGATAGTGGCGAGGATCTGCAGCCGGGATTTAGTTATCGGCGGTGTTGATTATCAATCACCTGATGATAACAAGCAAAGGAGCATCCTATCATGGCAGGCGGTGAAGCTGATACGGAATATAGTATATTCGTCCGCGTATCATCATGACGGCGATACCGCGATAGGAAAGAATGTACAAATCCTTGGGAACGCCAAAAAGAGGAAGCCCCTTCACATCAGTTTCGCGCAGCACCGGCTGCGAGCATCAGCGCATCAAGCCATGGGCTTATTTAAATCGATCTCCTACACGACCTAAGATGCTTTGGAGTCATTCTTGCACTCCCTATTCTAGGGGTGTTATACGTTCCTGCTCGCAAAAATTGCGCTCGCCACTCATCTCCACGCCACGGCCATTATCACTCGCGCGGTATTACTTTTCGCAGGTACCTACGCAGGAAGATGACTCAAAACCTAGACAGGGATCTCTTTCAGGTACTTTCGCATTGCTCCATGATTTGTGACCGATAAGCGCAGGTGCTGATTCCGCAGTTCCCTCCACGGCTAGGTTCAATGAGATCGGAGTCCAACAATTGAGCGACCATGTATTTTCACAAGTTTTTCCGGTCAAATCGGAACCGCCAAACCCAGAATTGGTTGCGTTGTCGAAAGAGCATCTCTCGAGGCATGACCTGCTCGGCAAATCTCAAGATGCCACGGAACCGGTAGCGTTCGATATGCCTCCTCTCCAGGGGCAGACGTTAGATGAGCATTTTTTCAAGTTAGGCATGGATGCGTCAGAGCCTTATCTTACATATGCTAAGGATTATATCCAAGTTAACTCTCCGAGCATTCCGCGCAATTGGATCAAACGCAGTGGTTGGACGAAATATTATAGTGACGGCTCTTCAGAGCCCGTGGATGCCCCGAATGAGTCAATGTTAACTTTCGATACGGAGGTGATGTGGAAAGAGCATTCCTTTGCTGTAATGGCTTGTGCTGTCAGTCCTACAGCCTGGTATGCGTGGCTGTCGCCCTGGCTGCTGGGGGAATCGGACAACCATATTCAGCTCATACCGTTGGGAGACATCTCACAGCCGCGCATTGTCGTGGGCCACAATATCGGCTATGATCGCGCCCGCGTATTGGAAGAGTACGATATGAAACAGACGCGTAATTTCTTTCTCGATACGATGTCGCTGCATGTAGCTGTGAATGGGATGTGTTCCCAACAGAGACCTACTTGGATGCGCCACAAGAAGAATAGGGACTTGAGGGACAAGATTGCGAATGAGAATAACTCTGTCGAGCTTGCAGCTCTTCTTGAAAGCAAAATGCTCAGCGACGAGGAAGAGGAACTATGGGTAGGACGGAGCTCTGTGAACTCCCTCCGCGACGTTGCCAAATTTCATTGTGATGTCACGATCGACAAGGCGCAACGAGATGATTTCGGCGAACTCTCAAGAGAAGGGATTCTAGAGAAAGTGGATGAGCTACTGGATTACTGTGCTGCAGATGTTGCCATCACCCATCGCGTTTATAAGAAGGTTTTCCCAAATTTCCTTAAAGTCTGTCCCCACCCAGTCAGTTTTGGGGCTCTCAGGCATCTTTCTTCGGTTATTTTGCCAGTCAATCAGACCTGGAAGGACTACATTACCAATGCCGAGGCAACCTACCACCAACGACTTGATGACGTGCAAAGAAAGTTAGTTGAACTATGTGACGAAGCCTTGAAGGTCAAGGACCAACCGGATGTGTATATGGAAGATCCCTGGCTACGACAGCTGGACTGGTCTGGCCAGGAGATCAAAATGGCCAAAGGAAAAAAGAAAGGAGATCCTCCTCGACCAGCTGCGAGGCAGAAGAAGCCGGGTATGCCAAAATGGTACAAAGATCTCTTTGCCACCAACACAGCCGATATCAATCTTACTGTGCGAAGTCGGACTGCGCCTATATTACTCAAGCTATCATGGGATGGATATCCACTAACTTGGTCCGATAAACACGGCTGGACGTTTAAGGTTCCACGAGATCAGGTCAAGAAATTTGAGAACCAGCCTGTAGTGCTCTGTGATATGACGGAAGAGAAAATAGCGGCATTACGGGACGACAGAAGACATGTCTACTTCAAACTTCCACACAAGGATGGACCGCAGGCCCGGTGTGTTAATCCGCTGGCCAAAGGATACATGCAGTATTTCGAACGTGGGACTCTCTCTTCTCAATATGCGCTGGCCAAGGAAGCTTTGGAGATGAATGCTTCTTGTTCATATTGGATCAGCGCTCGGGATCGAATCATGGGGCAGATGGTCGTCTACGAGGATGAGGTGCAAAAATCTCACTCGAGCAATGCAGAGAGCAGGACAGGATTTATCTTGCCTCAAGTAATACCAATGGGTACTATTACGCGACGAGCCGTCGAAAACACATGGCTTACTGCAAGCAACGCTAAGGAAAACCGTGTTGGATCTGAACTTAAAGCCATGATCAAGGCGCCACCCGGCTATGTCTTTGTTGGCGCAGATGTTGACTCACAGGAGCTCTGGATCGCGAGTCTTATCGGCGACGCGCAATTTCAGATTCACGGTGGTAATGCGATCGGTTTCATGACTTTGGAGGGATCCAAGGCAGCAGGAACCGATATGCACTCACGCACTGCCAAAATTCTAGGGATTTCGCGCAACGATGCCAAGGTTTTCAACTATGGCCGAATCTACGGCGCTGGCGTAAAATTTGCCGCTTCATTATTGCGTCAGTTCAACCCTTCCATGTCAGAAAAGCAAACCCAGGAAGTTGCGACCAAGCTGTATCAAGAGACGAAGGGTGCACGTACGACACGTCGCATTCTAAGTGATAGCCCCTTTTGGCGGGGAGGCACGGAATCTTTTGTCTTTAACAAGCTAGAGGAGTTTGCTGATCAAGAGAGACCGAGAACGCCTACATTGGGTGCCGGCATCACAGAGGCGTTAATGCGGCGTTTTATCAACCGAGGCAGCTTCATGACATCGCGGATCAACTGGGCAATTCAGTCATCTGGTGTTGATTATCTTCACCTCCTCATTATCGCCATGGACTACCTAATCCGGCGCTTCAACATCGCTGCTCGTCTAGCGATCACTGTCCATGATGAAATCCGATATCTTGTCAAAGATGAGGACAAATATCGCGCTGCTTTGGCTCTACAGGTAGCTAATGTCTGGACTCGAGCCATGTTCTCGCAGCAAGTTGGCATCAATGACCTCCCTCAGTCTTGCGCCTACTTCTCTGCAGTTGACATTGACCATGTTCTTCGGAAAGAAGTAGACATGGATTGCGTTACCCCTTCGCATCAACACAAGATCCCACATGGCGAAAGTCTAGATATCGTCCAACTTCTGGAGAAGAATGAGGCTGCTTGTCTAGACCCTTCGATCATCCCGAACTCCCCTCCCTCTCCTCAGAACTATACATACATACCACGAGAGTCCGTGATGTCCACTCTTCAGTCCACAGATAACCCTGCATTTATCAGAGCCCAGATCACCAAGGATGATAAGGAACTTCGGGAAATCATCAAAGAAGTTACTAAGGCCAAATCTGCTTCCGGACCGTCATCGAAGGCACGTTCTCAAAGTGATCGTGCTAAGTCTGCCAATTCCTGTACAGCACAGCCTCAGAAGGCCATTCTAGTCGACGTCGGGTCGGGTCTTTACAGTGACTTTCATGATCTTCCTCCGGGGAGCAGGCATCCCCAGGTCAACTTGAACCGACAAAACTGGAAATCCCGGCCATCTGCTCGGGCATAAATGCTTCGGCCCGATCATTTCGTCAACCACTTCCCTCTTTCCCTTATTTTATGTATATATAACCTGATCTATTCGGGTCTGGACATGATGCTTTCTTGTTATTTTTTGTCCCTTCTCTACTTTCTTGTATTCCTAGTTAGACCTGGTTGGGGAAGCATTGGGTGGCGTCTCATCTGGCTGTTTCGGGTGGTACGAAGTATCCATCTTACATTATGTGTTGTCTACGATAAGACATGTTGATTGTGATGCTATAATACTGTACATAATTTCTGGGAAAAAAAATACATATAATCAAGACAGTTAATACACTGTAGTAGTTCTCCCGCTCCATCCTCTACCAAAGAAAGATCTAATCAGACTTAATCTACAGAAAACAGAAGCCCACCACATATATTGCGCCATAAATTTACCCATATATCAAGGGAAAATTCATCTATCTCTTCCTCCCAGGATCTAATGTATTCCTTCGGCTTAAGCCATTCTTCTCCCCACCCCGAAGCATCGCATCACCCTTCTTACCAAGCACCACCTCAAGAGCCTGGACCAAAGCCGTGGCATCATACTTCATTCCAACAGGCGTCTCAGCACCACCCGCATCCGTCGTGACGATCTTCCTCCCGTAAAGACGAAGCGTCTCGATCCCCATCTCAGCGAGCCGTTCACGATCTACCTGTGGCGTCCCAGGACCCTCTAGGTGAAGAAGATGCGTGACATACGACGAATAAGGAAGACCCAGACCTGGAATCGACCTATGAGTACTAGTATTCGAGGCAGAAAGAGCCATGCGACCACGACTTTCCTCCCCGGCGCGAGTGATCGCCTCGACGAAGTTCACCGCCGTGAAAGGTTCAGACGGGGGGCCCGTTTCTCGGTCTAGGGACCCGTTCAGGATCAGAATCTTATGTCGAGCGGGACTCGTCACGATGGCCTGTCCCACGCCGCGCAGGATCAGAGACGGGATGAGAGACGTGTAGAGGGAGCCGATGCTGTAGATGATGGCCTGCGAATCACGGATGGCTTCGAGAACGCGGGGATTGGCCGGTGGTCGGATTTCCTGGCCGTAGGGGTTGATGTACCAGATGCGGGTGATGCGGGAGGGGAGATCCTCGTTTTCGGATTTGGAGAATTGGATGTTTTTGTTGCGCAGGGTGGGCAGCGAGCCTGGTGGGTGGTCGTCTTCGTAGGAGTGCGTGTCGGAGGTGTCGGTGTCTGTGAAGTCGTCGGCGCCGTCCGCGAGCAGTAGGCTTGGGCGTCTGGGGCGGGGCTGGAGGGCTGTTGCTTCGCTGGGGTGGGAGATGCTGTTCTGGCCGACGATGATGGAGCCGTTCGCGAGGGAGGCGGAGATGTGGTGGGAGAAGTTGGAGTTGATGGCTGGGATTACGCGGACGGTGTCGGATGGCACGCCGCAGATGCTACCAAGGAGGTAGATGGCGCTTTCGAAGCTGCCGCTGAATAGGCGGGCGCCGGTTAGGAAGAGATTGCCTACGCTGGCAGAGGTGAAGTCGAAGGTTGATGATGGGGCCGGGCACGCTTTAGGATCTCCAGGTTGAGAAGGTTGAAGAAAGAGCGTATGAGTTCTTTCTTTGCTGGCGTAATGGCTTGCCAGAGCGTCGATGTGCCATCTACGATGGAGAGCCATTCTGCGTGGGCGGTGGCTGCGTGCGCTGACAGTCGATGATTGAAGAGGGTCTTTATGGCACCCCGTTCGGAATTCGGGGGCGAGTCTGGAATCAGACGGACCAGTCTACCTGTGCTTGTTCGTTAGAACAGAGAATAACAAGAGTGGGTGAGTGCTTACTTCTCACGTCGCCAATTCCTGGACCCCCGAAGATGCGGATCAGCTCCGATGAGGAACCTCCGTTGTCACTGATGGGAATAATATAGCTCAATGGGCAGTTCTTGGTGTCGCGCACTGTGTCGAATACCTCGACTAGATTGTTGGCAGCACTGCCTCCCGAAAAGACTGCAATACCCCTGTTGGGGGTGGGAGTGGTCGACATACTTAGGAGCTTGGCAGCGACGATCAAACGGTGAAGCAGGAACTAGCGAAGTGGAGATATTAATGCCTTACGAGTAGGCAGGCACGATCACTTATATACTCAAAGTCTGGCCGTAATATCACGTTTCACATTTCAAGGTCACGGATATTATAAATATATCATTTCGCAACCTGGCCAGATGGCATTAGCCAAGACTCCGTAGGGTATGTAGTTCCTCAATTGAAGGGCAGAAGATAGAACATGCCAGTGTTGGAAGCGGTTGGAACTATATGATTGACTGCTCTGGGGCACGTGGTCATGAATTCTCAGGTACGAACTACAGTGGAGAAGAAGTAAGAGAAAGTGAGACGTCTGCCAGTCATGTAGGTTCTGGGAGAAAAAGTCACTGATAATGGAGCCGAGGCCATCATTGGATACCGTGCCCTAAGATGGATGTAACCTAGAATACTAGTCTTTTGGATTATGTACACGTTTAAGAAAGCATTTCTCAACAACTGGGTCCCATAACTCAGTCGGTTAGAGTGCTGAGCTAATAACTCAGAAGTCGAGAGTTCGAGCCTCTCTGGGACCATTCTTTTTCTTTTTGTGTCTGTTCTTTGCTACATCTACTCTGACATTCTCTCTGCCTCAAACAAACTTCTTCCCTTTCTTTTCTTTTTCCCATCCAAAAGGGAGCTGGCAGTAGTATCTCACTTTGTCTCTCCACTAGGCAGCTCTATCCATGGAGATGTTCAGGTTTTGCTCTCACATTAATTAGAATCAAATGTGCCATAGAGGATCGCTATATATATATGTACACGAAGCATGTAAAACTTTTAGTATGAATACTAATACGTAGGCTACTAGAAACGCAGCGTAACACCGAACCCCATAAGCCACATATATCGTTCATCCGTAACAAGCCAACAACACACAGCCGCACTATTAATTTGTATCATCGCATTAAGCATAGGCAGCCCAACCTAGGGAAGTTTGTTAGCACCTCGGGTACAACTGGTTTAGGGTAACGTTATACAGAACATACCACAATACAGGACGGCCAGATTCTTTTCATCGGTTGCTTGCTGGATCAGCTCATTTACAGTAGCCGTAACACTCAATGTCTTGCCCAACTTCTTTGCTACAACCGTCAACGCACGATCGGCCTCGCTTGGTTCATTGCTTGGCCGTTGGTCGGCAGCACCGGGCAGCATGGGAGGCCCGCCCCCGGCTTCGGGGGCGTCTTGCATCTTCATCATCCTCAAAGGAGACACAGTCCAGCTGTAAAGTGGATCGTAACGAAGCACGTCAAGGATAGTCATGATACTGTAGGACTCTCGTCGTAAGGTTTCAAGCGTGAACTCGCAACAGCGGCGGAAGACACCCTCGGTCTTGGTAATTCCCATTCCATCGACAAGGTCTCGTGTCAAACGGAATGGAACGACTTCGGGAACCGGAAGCACTCGGCCTTGTTCGAATGCAACCCCCAAGTCGATATGGACCACTTCGCCAGTCCTCTCGTCTAGCAAGATATTATGGCCATGGCGATCACCGAGACCGAGAACATGACCCAAGATTGAGATGGCAGCCGTGCTTCGAGTATACGAAAGCCTTTTGCTAAACCAGTCGTCTGGATTGTTAAACTTTTCCATGAAGAAGTATTTCATAACAGGATGGAAGTGTTCAGTAACCTGTCGGTATGTCCTAACGCGTTGCTCAAGTGATCGTGTCTGAACATCGCTGATGTGCTTGCGGCAAACGTTTGGTTTCATGTCCTTCGGATAGTATTTTTGATGTGCAGGCATCAGATAATCATGCAAAGGGATGGTGTGTGGCACGAATTCGATTATTCCCGCATTCGACGTAAGAGGCAAAACCTTGTATGTGCGAATTCCCAGATTCCGCTGCCGAGTAGCCTGATGGTCCTTAAGAAGATTGCTAACTTGTTCAAATACTTGTTCCATGATAGCGTCTTGCCGCAAATCATCATTCCCTCCTTTGAACTTCCGGTATTGTTAGCCTAACATTCGCTCCAGACGCCATATCAATCGATGCTCAATGCTTACCAACTGCTTGTACCGTAAACCATTACTTGCATAAGCCGAGACAATCTTTGGCGCACTGACGCCGGATGCGATAGTGAACTCAGGGTGGTACCTAACAAGCTTCGGCACATCACTATAATCGCAATCAACTCTGATTTCAATGTTCATTGTGGGTGGTGGTAGTTTCTGTGTTGCGGCATCCTGTTCGAGGCGTGCGCCAGTTTGGAGTTTCCGCAGCGGAACCCTGGCACCGCTCTTCAATTTTTCATCTGGCCTATCAATGGCAAATCGTACATAACTGATATTGGTGTTGTGAACAGCGACCCATGTCGGCCCAATATGCTTGTCGTTCTTTAGGCCTTCAACTAATCGTCCGGCTGCTCGATTGCGTGATAGCGCTGATTCATCCTTTCCTCCCTTGGACTTACTGCTCGCAAATATTTGATACATACCATGGAATGGGTGCTCAACACAAATGCGAGTAATCAGAGAGAAGAGCATCTTCTGGAACTCATCAGACACATCCAGCAGGCGCGAGGTTAACTGGTTCATCAAGGGGGCAAATTTTCGGCTTGGTACTTGACCGAGATGCTTGGAAACAGCCGCATTGGCGATATCACTGTCAGACTTGTCAAGCCACAGTGCACAGAAGCGGAGGACGTCATTGTTGTAAGTTTCGCTCTCTCTTAGGCAAAGGAGATAGTTCTCGAGACATTGTTGTAGGAAGGCTTCCCGACTTCGTCGCAGACGTTGGTATTCACGGTCATCAAGATCAAACCACTGCTTTGTCTTTGTTCGATGAAATTTCAGAGCCTCCCTCTCCCTTCCCTCAGCAGCCTTCATCATATCTTCCAATGCTTGCACTTCCTTCTCCTTACGGTTACGTAGTTGCTCAACTCGCGTAAAATCTTCCAAACCATCGGGGTTCTGTAATTGTTGGTCGCAGAATGTGGCAAATCCGTGATAAACTCTCCCGGCTTCTTCACCCCCCGAGCGGCCTTTTAGCTCCTTGACTGCGGCTAATAAATAGTCTTGGATGATAATCTCTGGTTTCTCGAGGCGTGCCTCAGCGACATGGTGGCCCTTACAAGCAATAAATTAGCCTGGAACGAGCAGAGTTTTGTATGAAAGGAGTTAATATAGAGAGCGCTTACCAAAGTCACGAGAAGTTCTGCACGGCTGATTGGTACCGCCTGTTTATGTAGGTCATTTTGATCCTTGAGATGGTGAAGCATTCGAATTGATACAGTCATTTCACCTTGATCCCATAAAACATTAGCTAGATCGAACTTGGCGGCCCCTTCAATGTTGATCCCTAGTGTAGAGCAGTGGTGTGCGAGCTTAGAGAGGCACACGGCCGATTTCAGAGAAGCTTGCTGGATGCCCTGGGCTCTTGTGATATGAAGTGATTGCCTAATGGCTTTGACCTCCAGAAGCTGTGCGTCATGATCGCTTATATTGGCCGAAGATCTTAAATAAGCCTTTCGGTTGATCGATGAGAAGAGGGCTTCATGTGAGTTTAATATCTCACCAATCTCATGAACACTACCTGAGTTAGACGTATGATTGTTTTGCAGAGTATCGGTTCCATACCTGGTGGTCTTCAGCCAAGAGTCCCTGGCAGCGATATCCTGCCACTCATTGTTTATTTCTTCCGTTGATCTGGCATCCAAAACGTCACTGACTTCAGTAATAATCCCAAGAACCCTCATTGCAGTTCGTAAAGACATAGCAGACTGGCTGGTGCTCGTAAGAGACTCCAAAGTTGTCAACAGACACTCGTTGATAGACTTAGAGGCATCGATCAGGCTCCCTGACGTGTTGAGACTTTGGAAAGCCCGGAAGACGGTTGCGGAAGGTGAAGGATTCAAGGGCGAGACGGGTATATCCCATTGTCGTAAATTTGTTGCGGCTTGCAGCATGCTATCAAATGAACTTGATCTGTCATTGAAACCCCACCCATACGCCGAGAATATGGAATTAGCAATTCCCTGTAGATTTGTCGAGTTGAGTGCCTTAAGAACACCATAGGCGTTTGGGTCTGCTGACATCTGTATCTCGCTATCATACTGTGCACTTTGGAAGAGGAGATTCTTAAACCCTGAGCTTTCATGTTGGAGCCTTTCCATAACTGAGTCCAGGGAGGGGCTTTGTTGGATTCCGTAAAAGGAATCAGGGTCATCTATGTCCTTGAATATGCCATGTAACATGTCCGAGGGAGCTTCGTATTTGGCCAGCGAGGAACGGCGAGAGCCAGAGATTACACGAGATGCATGTATCTCAAGGAAGAGGAGTGCTGTCTTCGGTAAACGGCACCTACTGGCAGCCAACGATGCCTCTGCGAAGTCTATCTCCAGCCATTCATTACGTTCGACTATTGTCGCCTCATTCGGTTTCGGCTGGTTTCGAAGATATAGAATGCAGTTGATTGCAAGCCGTGCATGTGAGATAGTAGTGTCATGAACATCACACAGAGCTTGTTTGAAAATTTGGGAAACCTCCTGTCTGATAACTGCTTCTCCTTGGAATTCTGCAAGCAGAACATCATGAAGCATGTATGGTAGGATTTGGACGGCTAATTCAGGGATAACATAGAGAATGTGGGTTAGTGACCCAACCACAGGATCTTCAGCAGCAGCTTTTGACAAGAATAACGCGATACTGCGAGCCCATTGAGATAAAGGGTTGCTTGTCTTCCAATTCAATTTGGGGTCATCTCCTTCTGTGTTTGAAGTAAGTATTGGTATGGGTGGGCACTGATAGGGGCTCCATGTGAAAGCTTTCATCAAGTAGAGAGGTACGACACTGATGCATTGTTCAAAATCCGGATACCTGGGAAGTTTACTTATGATGAGTTGCAATGTTCGCTCAACGAGTCCCACCTCCAGATGGCTGTTGTTCTGTAGCATGTTGCATAGTTCTTGAAGTATGCTAGCTTTAGAATAACAGTGGACATCTAAGTGCAAGTCGGGTAATTGAGATTCGAAAAGAGACAGATCTTGCTCCCTGAGTAGGGTGTCACTGACTTTGCCTGTAGTAGCAAAAGCACGTCCAATGACTTTCGCAGCCCATAGTCTGTATCCAGATCCGGTGCTAAAATTCTGTAGAGTTTGGTAGACGGCCACGATATTAGAAGTTGCGTCCCTGTCGGGCTCATTTAATTTGTGATAGTTTCCAAGCGGTTCCTCGGAGTCAGCACAGAGCAGCGCTATGACATGGTCGGAGACAGGCTTGCTCAAGAGGCTTCTTTGAGAGCCCCGATCATCAAGAATTTCGAGGATCACATCACGTTCATTCGTGTCATTTGAGTGTGACTTAACAGTGGAGGTGACCTTTGAAGACTTCACTACCCGGCGAAACGAGTGGCGTGTTTCTGCGTCCAAGGTGGATTCGTAAGTATTTAAATACTCCCCAAGCCACTGAAGAAACCTTTCAATATTCGCTATTACTGTTTTTGACTGACTCTGTTGAGCTGTATCGGCTGGGGGAGATGCCAAAAACCTTTTCAAGGACAGCAATGTGGAGACCGTGACTCCAGCCATGAGTCCGGGAGTCTCTGTCAGATAAGGCTGACCAGCTTCCAGAAGATACCAGAAGATTCCTAATGCATCTTCTGAGCAATATACATCCACAAGGAACGGTAGCATGGCGTGGAGGGCCATCTCGAATGGATAGTCTCTGAGCATAACAGATCCAGCCACGCAAAGTAGTACCCTGATCTTCCGGATTACAGAACAGGCGTGGAAAGAACCAAGTGCCGGGTGAATTGATTCCAAGAGGATTCGGCAAACATAAGAAGCTAGCGTAGGCGTCCAGATCGTCTCGAGTTCATATCCGCTGCGCTTACAGAGGAATTCTAACTCATCGATGAGATAGCGAGCCCTGAACGAGGGTTGCTGATTTGCAGGGAGAACGATTTTCGAAGCACTTTTACCGAGGATGCACCTTAGACAATCGAGAGCATCCTGGAATTTTGCACGTTTTGAGAGGGCTCTTTCGACCTGTTCATATTGGTCAAGGGACACGAAGAAAGCCGCTATTGTCTGTGGAAATTGCTGATCAATCAAATCCATGAAACGTTCAGCCCCTACCATCTTTCTCAGCCGTGTTTCAACTCCTTTAGGCTGGCTATCTTGCCCAGGAGGAGTACTGATATCTCGAGCGATGCTATAGGCCTCCGCCTTGTAAAAAGATGTGGCTAAAAGTTCAACGAAAGGCTTTCCCATGTGCTTCGACATTTCCATCTCCTCATCCTCCCGCGCACGCATGATAATTTGACCGACAAGTTCGTCTTGAACATCGCCTAACATGTCTTTGATACTTGCATATCCAAATATACTGAAAGGCATGGCTGTAATCGATTCCTGCTCAGTCCAGGTATAGAGGATCTGAGAAGAAAATAGCCGAAAGAGCGCTTTCGCATCTTTGAGCCCAAGCGTATTGGCGACACCACATATGCACTTCTCAGCATACTGAAGTGAATGAGGTACATGTGCTGGGGTCTCGAACATGTGGTAAATGCTTTTGCGGAGTAAGGTATGCCAACGTGAAGCTAATTGACCTAATATAAACAACCGAAGGGCGATGCCTTCTACCCAATCAAACTCTTTGGGAAGGTGTCTCAGCACGTCATTGAATATGGCATCATGATCGTTAAGTGAATAGTGGCCAAATAGCCGGGGAATCAGATTCCCAATATCAAATTTAACGGGTATGCTGCCTTTCTCCAAAATCTGCAGAAGGCTTGTTCGTGGAGATATGCTTGATTCACCGCTAGAGTATGAGGCGTTGGTATTGATGACACCCACGAGGAGTTCACTGAACGCAACGAGAACTGAAGGCGATGCCATGTCTTTTGCCAATAAAACGTCTCTGAGCCAAGTATAGATATCTGATGCCGAATCACTGAGATTATCGTCTTCCGAGTTGACCCATGCTTTGACAAAGCTATGCATCATATGGATACAAAGGGAGTGAGAGGCTTCACAGCGCTCCAATTCATAAGTCCGTAGGCATTTTTCAGCCAGGTCTTCAAGGATGTCGAGCAACGAAGTCCGGTCCATTTCAGAAATCGCACGGTAGACATGGGGCAAAAAGCTCCCCGCGGCTAAGATATCGACTTCGTCTAAATCGATCAAGTACTCAACCAGAGCCCTACTGGAAGGTTGATCACGGCTGGCCAAAAATGCGTGGGTTTTCTGTGAAATAGAGAGCTGAATGGTAATACACCGCTGGAAGGAGGAAAACTCCTGGAATAAGGGTAGCGCTTCTCTCTTGGACTTGATGATTGAGGTGACCTCCGCCAGCCGATCTTTTGAATTGAACAGAGTATCGTCCAAATCCATAGGCTCTCCGTTATGGGGAGCCAAATTCTCTCTCTGACATCTTCTATAGGCTTCTAAAAGGCTCCCTAATGGAAGTACAAGCCTGAGGAGAGCCTTCGAGACGGCTGATTCAGGATTGAATGAGAACTGTTCAGAATTAAGGAAAGGCGACAATACTACTAGACAACCTTGAACGAATTCAAGGTCGTGAGAGGCCAGGAAGGTGCATATAATCTCCCATAGGCGCTCGCTATTCTGCTGTAGGTTTTGGAGTTTTGATGCAGATTGGCGTGGCAGACATTCCGTGTAAAGAGCAACGAGAATACAGAAAGACGCAATAATCTGCACGATATCCACCGTTATATGATGTGATTTATCCTCATATAATGATTGAAAGGCTTGCAAGAACATTTCAGATTTTGCCTGCAAGAGATCCAGAACCATGTTGTCATTTGGATCTTGTCGTGAAAATATCTCCAAATGGATAGTATCATCAGTATCCCACATATCAAAATCCAATGTACCTTTGAGTTGAAAGAGGTAATTTAGCAGGTGTTTGCTCCTGTGAAGAAAATACCAGCCTTTGCCAATGGGACTGATTGCTCCCCTGAACTGAGGTTTGGGTGGGATATAATGCCGATTAGTGCAGGCTAAAAGCAGGTTTAAAAGGTCCAAGGGCCGGGCAAATGCAGCAAGTTGAGCTAGCTGTGTTCGATCAGTTGCTGTTCCTGGGGCATTATTAGCATAAAATATCACTACCATATCGTGGAAGCCGCTATAGTAACACACCAATAACCCAAACCTCTCGAAGCCAGGCGCATATCTGCTTTGAGGCATTTGGAAGGGATCCTGGATTTATCTGTGCAGTCATTCGAGTCGTGGTGGCCCATAAAGCCAACGATGCATCGGACACGGTAGATGGGCCGTTTAGATTGACAGATGTGAGCATCGAGTTCGTGGCCTCCGCGACTATCGAATACTCCAAAAGGTTGAATTCAAGAATGCTACTCAGGAGAATACAAGATGCCCTAGACGTAGCCTGGGAAGTTGAGGCACGGCATGTGAGCTCCCAAGCCTGTTGCCAAATTGCCCTTAATGAGGGAGAGTCTGCATTAGGACTCCCGGCAATGCTATAGTAAGCCTGGTCAGTGCGGCATGAAAAAGATTGCTGAGTGAACTTTACCTTGAAATAGTGATCATTGTCCAGGACGCTAATATGCCATTATCGTCGAGTATGTTTGGTATTAACCGGAGGAGTAGCGACGACTTTGAATCGTCACTAGCATGATGCCTGGGGAGAAGCGGAATCAATTGCAGAGCGCAGATTCTTCTGGCACCTGAGGATGAAGCGCAATCACGGTGAATTTCATCTACCATCGATGTGAGACGTTGCCTTTTGTTCAGCGTCTCACTTGACGTACGCGACGACGACAATCGCACAGTTATCTCTTCTGATAAATCCACAAGGTTAGCTATAGCCCAGATCACGGTCCAATTATGCTCTGATCTGCCAGATTCAAGACGGGGCCATATCAAGATCTTATCCACCGCCGCCGAAGTTTTCTGATGGAAAACCAACTCATCAACCTGTAGGATATCCTTTTCAGGACGCTTGATATACTCTGTGTACAGGGAATCCAAGAGGTTTTCAATAGAGCGGTTCAACAATTCCGATGGCTCCTGTCGAGTCGCTGCGGTCAAGAGGACAATGCAGAGCATGATGGTGACAAGCAGTTCATCTTTCAACCCTACGAGTTTGGTAGCCCACAGGTGACAAATTACGGGTATTAAGTCCAGCAGTATGCTCTGAACAAGCTCTGACTGGTCAGACAACACCCTCATGATGACCGAATTAATGCTATTGAATGCGCTTTGATGTCCACTTCCCGCGATATGCGACGACTTGACGTAACCCACTAGCCCATGAAGTATCTTTGCGGCGGGCTCTTGAACTGGAGCATTAACGCATGCCGTTAGCAGCTGAATACAGACTACGGCCTCGCTGATTGCACTCTTATCGCCTTTGGATTTCTCTCTCACAGTTAGTGTTGGCGTCGATATGGACGGTGTGGGAGTACCTCCAGCCCCCAGGAATTCATCCAAAGTGGACCGAGAGTCGCTCCCTGTATGCGAACGGTCATCTTCATAATCTTGGGTCTTCAAGATCTTTAGACAGAAATCCATAAGCTTCTGCCATTCACTGGCCCCCAGATGTTCAACATGTGGAGGATAATTTAGCAACGCAGTCAAGCATTTTGTATAATCCACACCGAGAAGCTCAAACAGATTACCTCCTGAGTCCTGCAAAGTTTCGGTTATATGATCAACAACTGCACGAACAGACTTGGCTCGCAAGTTATGCAGAAGGGCGTCAACAGTTAATCGCAGAACAGTTGCACAATTTGATAAGCGAGGAGCAGCCTTAGATTTCCCTTGTTTATACAGAGATTTCTCTGACGAGATGAATCGGAACAGTGACTCAAAAATTTTATGACAAGCTTTGTCATTCAGGGAACTCCTAGATGATATGTAGGGGTCAACAACAAGGACCACCATCAATCTAAAGAGTGATATTGATTTTCCACATACAGTTTTGAGTTTCGTTTATTTTGTTGGAGTATATGCTTCAAATCTTGCAGATGTTAGAAGGGTACGGTAGATCCTCCAAGTATAACCCACCAGCTAGACCATCGGAACGCTCTTTTTGCTTCTCGGATGACAGAAGCACCAGAGTCCTATCCAGAGTGATTTCCGCCATTGCGATGGTGCTGATAATGCAGAGTAGTACTTATACACATTTAACACTAATAAGGTCGAGCGTTTGATAACCATGTTCATATGAGACATTTCCTAAACTTTTGAGAACTCCATTATGCAACAAAAAACATGGCTAAGCCCTTAAACCCGCATGAAACGGGGGCGTTATGGGGAAATTGCCTGGAAGCTCCGGTGCGGCTGTTAGGAGACTCAAAGGAGCTTTGGTCTTGGCGCAAACAGAAGCTCCGCCGCTTTTACTTTTTCGGGTCGGAATTTTGATCGCGACCTCCGACCTTTTTTGGCCCGCAACAAACAGTTTATACTTCATTTCGACCTCCACAGCGCTTCTTGCAGAGCTAGGGAAAATCTCTGATCATGGGGGACAGAGACACTCTAGCGGGCCTTCGTGGCTTGTATCAAGATCTCTCATCCCTGACTGAGTCCTCCTTTGTGAACATCGACCGTCTCCGTGATGAGTTGGAGGCTCACATCGATGATTTCAGGAAGCTCCTTGACAGGCCACCAAAGAACAATTCCAGTCGCCAGGCTGTTCTTTCAGGTAAGCATTTATCTTCTATGTGCAATGGGAAATATAATCTTAGGTTGGAACCATGTTTACGTTACTCCGAATCCACTTAGGGAAGATCACCGTCGATGACCTTGAATATTCCATCAACGAGGAGTTCCAACAAGGCGCGTTACAGCTGGCCGATGCGCTGGGTATCGATGAACTGGAGGCAGCACACCTGTTTCTTGGCGCCCAGGACCATGCTCAGATGCTGGATAGAACTCCTCTTATCGCTGCGATCATGCGGTTTCACGAGCGTCGGCACTTCCTCCTCGAATCCCTGCGTCTTATCCTCCAAGAATCCTTCGAGGTCGAACGGGAAATGACCCAGGCTCTAATGCAGGACATGATAGCTTTCGTTGTCGAGATAAAGAATGGCCCTCTACGAAACGCGTCACTGTTTGCACGAAAATGCATGAAATCGATGGAAGATATTGAGAAGTGGCTTGTACTTGTTGCTGAACAGATTCAGAAGGCATCCATTGTTGGCCAAGCGGAAGATGCCGATATAATGGAGGCCATAGAGTATCAGCGCGCCAGCTTGCAGCAACAGCATGAATCGTTGGGTGCTATACTTTGCTACCTTTTTAAAGGCCCTTATACTAGCCCAGAGGATCTTCGGCTTCTGCTTGGGAACCTTCGGAAATTGGACCGGTTTGATGGGCTACTGGTGCATTATATCCCTTCTATAATTGCTGCTTTCGTTCAACATGGTTCTCCGGAAAGTTCCAATTCATACAAAGAGGCTCGAAGCTTGCACACAGCCGTTACGTCAACCAAAGATGGCCAATCCTGGGCCCTCCCTACTTTCCATTCTGCAGTAATTTCTCTCTGGCTTGCAGTATATGGTGGATGGGATTTTGATGGACCGTCCTCCCCCCTCCCCGGGGTCGATCTCGAGAAGGACGCTGAGGAGCGTACAAAGATGTTCATGACAGCGCTAGATGATGGAGGGCTGGACTTTATGCTGGCCGTCTGTTCTGGAGTGAACAATGAAGAATGGGCAGATCCAGCTCGGAGTGAATTAGTTTCATTGCTATTGAAGGAAAGCTCCTCAGCTATGCCCGAATCTGACACCTGCGCTACATACATGAAATGCTTACTGATGGACAACTTCGAGGTCTTTGTGGAGTCCTGCATCGCTAATATGCCGGATGCTGTTCGGATGTTGAAATCAGAAGAAGATTCGCAAAGATTGGATCAAATTACAGCGCTAAGAGATGGCCTAACTTCTAGTCTCCATCGAGGTTTAGTGGAAGCTCGGACGCACCTTGAATCTTTCCTCATGATAATGGCTTTTGCATTTGAGCAGCGACCGGACGCTGCACAGGAGTTCTGGGCCGATCCTGATGGAAATCTGTATGGCTTCCTTCAATGGGCCTCGAAGAGGCAAACTGTCCCTAGAGTTAGCGCATTCTGTGAATTACTATGCTCTATTTCGGGAAGCGAAGATAATGCCACTGCAGCTCATAGATTTCTCACTGAAGAGGACAAGTTCATGTCTGCTAAATTCAAGCGGTCGACTTCCATGAATTGGTCCCAGATGTTCGCTGAGTTAGAACTTTATGCTACAAAAGTGACCGAGAAGCCTCCTGCCTCGACATCTCAAACGATCCTACGATCCCGGAAGTCTGAACCAGCAGATATGAGTGAGCCAGAAAGTCCTGTCATGCTGACCTGTTACCTCCGGTTGATGGGACATCTATGTAGACAAAGTGTCGCGATACGGGACTGGATGCTTCATCATCCCTCGTTCAACGTTGTCAGCACATTGTTGACATTGTGCAGCGGGCCGATACCCACGCACTTGAGAGCCACAGTTTTCACCACCCTTGCAGCTTTGATGACTGAAAGAACACCTATCAATGGAAACGAAATGTGGCTTTCTATTGACCAGTGGATCTCAGGTGGATCTATGAGTGCTTCTGGAATGGGCAAGATCCCAGTAGTCTCAAACCCTCTTATTTGGCATGAGCAACAAGCGTTTCAAAAATTTGGCGAGAGCTTCGACCAAGCCAATGCTTTTGTGACCCTGATCAATTCCCTTGTGTCTCCAACATCTGATTCAGCTGAGTACCACCTCTCGCTGCCATTTCCTGAATCTTTGGGTTCGTCCTATCGCATGCCAGGTATCGAGCCTTACATAGACTTTATACTGGGCCATGCCTTGTCACGGAAAGTGCCAGATCTCAACGAACGCCAATCTCGGATGCTAACGTACAATTGCCTGGAATTTGTCGTGACATGCTTGAAGTCCTTCAATGAGAGTCTTGTCTCTGTTCTGAGCCAGCCCACTGTGCCATCCGATGCTAAAACGTCGTCATTGGTTACTTATGTCCGTCTACACCCCTTTGCGCGGGTAGCTGAATGGTTGTTCAACGAAGATGTAATCAAGACAATCTTCGCGACAGCTCACCAAGATATAGCCGAGGTTTCCAAAGCGGCATCCGACTCTATATTGGTCCTTTCTGTAGTCAGAAGCCTTGAGGTCATGGACCTGATCATGGACCTTCAGTCGACATATTTCAACATTGTTCGCCCTTTGATCAAGTCTCAAAGTGGTGGAAGCCGAACCAACGTAGCGAACTCATCGCTCTCTGCCTTTGAAGATAGCGTCCTAAACAACTTGTCAATTGTGCCAGCTTTGTGTCTTTATTGCAGCACGGCACATCAACAACTCACAATCACATCAATGGTGCTACTGGAGAAACTCTCTAGCTCCAGGAAGCTCAACAAGGTTTCATCACCTGGGTTGTCCAAGTGGCGGTCCTCGAATAAAATCGTCGAGGTCCTCAGTACGGAAGTAGAGGTGGACAGCGTGGCACGCCCACTTGTATCTCAAATGCAGCCTGAACTACGGGAACTTGATCATGGGTCGCAGTCTTCTGGTTACATCATTAGAGAAAGTTTATTGGCGCTGCTGAACAGCTGCCTTAGAATGATCACGGATCGGCCAACGATAGCTCATCTGCTTCTTGGATTTAGCAGCGTGGGAAATATGCTCGACATCTCCTCTGACGGACTTCTCGCCAACGGAATGTCCTTGCTACATGCGATCATCACATTCTTGCAAAGCTACCCAGATCAAGTTGATGGAAATATCCTGTCATGGATGGTGCACCTGAAGCGTATGGCCTTGGAGGTGTTAAAGCACTTATGGTCATCCAAAATCTCCTCCTACTTCACCCTTACTGAGATGCGTGCGAACCGTTTTCTGCAAAGTCTGCTCGCAAGCCAACCCATCATTGGACCAAACACCCCTTGGGATGGGTTCCCGATTATGACAGAAGAATTTTGGGTTTCAGATTCTGCTAGTGCTCTCGCAGAATTTCTGTTATACAGAAGTTATTTGTATGCTTATGCTACTACGGAGGTTCGTTCGGCTGCTAAGCTCCGTTCACCAACGCTGCAAACAGATATCATGTCGACGTTGTTTGGGAATTCGACCTCAGAGACAGGGGATGCGGTATTGAATCCTACGGTGTTTGACCTTTTCGATTTCGCGGATCTGGACATTGGACGTCAACTCCAAGCCCCCATGCTAGTCCTCTTAGATGGTATTATGCTGGATGCGTGCGCAAAAGAAGCGGATGGCTCACTCATCCTTTACAGTGAGGCAGAGCTGGAGGAGCTGATACAACTCAGGAAAGAGGAATTGCTTTCAAGCGGGCATTTACGCCCACAAGACGAGGAACAATTTCTTGCAGAAGCCGAAGGTTTGAAGATGTTCGTCCATGCGACAAACCAGTCAAGAAAGATCAATAACAATCGTTATCTGGCTCTCCGATCCTGGACAGAACTCATTACGACCATGCTCACTTGCTCCGAAATTGAAGGCGGACGAAAGTCGACATTCATACTACATACTATTCAGTTGATTCTTCCCAAGCTTGAAGCCGCTGTTGAAGAGGATCTCCCAGAGGCGACCGAGCTAGCACGCTTAGGTGAAGTTTTAGTTACCAAACTGGAATCAAGCCCAGCAAAAGCCAATTCTGCCCGGAGAAGTGGAGATGTCATTGATGAGAAGCTCCATCAACTCTTCCAGATCTGTGTTAGAGGTATCGCTCTGGCGACAGGAAATGTTAATCTCCGAGAAACTTTCTATAACATTTGCTCATCCTACATCGCCCGTATCATCCAGCCCGATACAGGACACGAGAGCATCAAACAACATAGCCACCAGGTTGTCAAGATGGCTGGCACCACACTGATTGAAGCGATATGCGATGATGCATATGCTGGCCAGGAGACATGTCGCGTGTCTGCTCTATTGTTCCTCAATCTGCTTGCAGCTCTCGATAAACAGGGAGATTCTGTATTGGCCGAGTCAATCTCTCAGTCAAATTATCTAAGTCTCTTCCTCGATGCCATTAGGACGTTGCCCATTGAACTAAAAAATGCCCAGGCAAATGGTATGTAGTCATGGAATCTACTGGCCATATCTACAGCTAATCAGGTCTAACTCAGATACACCTTTACTCTTATCCTATTATGAATCTCTGCTGTCTTTACTTCAGCAACTCTGCCAAACGAAGGCCGGCGCAACCCACGTCTTGACGACCGGTCTTTTCGAAGCAGTACGTGGTTCGCAGCTATTCGCTGCCGACCCAGATCTTGGCATCGGTCAGTAACAAGCCGTCCCTTGGTATAGTTAAACTGTCTAACTGTAGTAGATATTGATAACCCTGATGCCCTCCGGAGGTATTACGATCTACTGGATTCTGTCTTACGTGTTATTGTTTCCGCTGCGTTTTCCCGGGGCCTTCACAACGAGCAGATGATGGAACAGACTCGTGCGTTCCTTGCTGAGAATAGGCAAAGTATGGTCGGCATATTCAAACGCTTTGCCAAGATCGGTGGAGGGGGTGCTGCCGATCACCATGGCGCCCTGACCAACCTAACCAAATCATATATGGCACTAGTTGCTGCGACGGATTTCTTAGAGGTACGCACCTTCATACATGGTTTGCTTCGATGATTCATCTAACATTCGGCAGTTTGAGGATAATGAAGTGAGAGAGCTCACTCGACCGCAGTTATTCTCGTGAACAGGGACGATTGGCAAAGCGTCCAGGCACTTTTGGGGGGTGTAACTGGATTTATTGATGTAACGAAATGGTGTATATGGAAATGATTGCTATATTGTGCCTGCTGTCTTAATGTACAACCTTGGCATATCTCAAAGGGGGAATTCCTTTTTCCAATTTTTTTTTCTATAAAAAAATTGGACGTAAATAATCCCATTCGGACATAGCTTCCATTCTTCGCTGTCAGCTATGAACGTAGACGTGTAAAATTGTTGTCCGGTGAGATAGTATATTTATTCCCCGCAAGGTCAAACATACAAGTATGTACAGTACGGACGTATTATCTTATCTCCGACTTCAACGTCAACGGAACCTTACCGCGGAGCATCTCTGCTTCAGCCCTCCTCTCTGCCAGCTGCCCCCTCCATCTCCCCTCCCTTCCACCACCAGTACCGCATCGCTCATTTCAAATTCGAGAAAGCCTAGGTGGATTTGCCATGAATTGTATAGTCCAGAGATCTTCTGGACCTTTGCAACGCTGAGCGCTCCTCTTCAACATCGTCATCTCGGACAAGACCAGGTAGATGCCGCAACCCTCGAGAGGCGCCACCGAGCAGAGGAGCGGTAAGCGCAAATCGATCGGCAAGAGGAAGCTTTCTGAGCAAGAGGAAGTATTGCACCAACCTCAGCACCAGCAGGCGACGATTTCGGAGCTCCTTTCGCGGAATCACACAACCCACGGCAAAGAGCATCATCATCACCAGCTATCCTCCCCGACGAGCAAGCGTCCCCGGCTATCGCCATCCCCCTCGGGTCTAACTGCTGCACAAGGTCCGCGGGGATCAGCTTCATCCAACATCATGTACAATTTTTCAAATCAGGAAACGAAAGGCAGTGGATTTTTTGGTCAAGTTACACCGGGCACCAACTCCGGAAATGTAGCAGCAAAACCCCGCTCCTTCAACGCACCAGTGCGCCAAAGCAACTTTACTCCTCACACCGGCGCCAAGAAGCTTGTTGTCAAAAATCTTCGAGCGGGCTCTCGATTGAATCAAGATTCATACTTCGAGAAGATATGGGGCCAGCTTGACGCCGCACTGACAGCGATTTTCGATGGCGGAAAACCCGAGGTCTCCCTAGAAGAGCTGTACAAAGGGGCTGAGAATGTATGCCGTCAAGGGAGAGCTTCGGCGCTGGCCAGACAACTGCAAGAGCGATGCCGAGGACATGTATCTGGTAAACTGCGTGATACGCTGGTAGCCAAAGCAGCAGGGGGGAACAACATCGATACGCTACGAGCCGTTGTAGATTCATGGACGACATGGCAATCAAAGCTGGTATGCTTCCGTTCTTCTTCCGCCCATCTACCATCTTGAATTGACTCGTTTGCAGGTTACAGTACGCTGGATTTTCTACTATCTCGACCAATCGTTCCTCCTCCATTCCAAGGAATACCCAGTTATTCGCGAGATGGGCTTGATTCAGTTCCGGCAACACATATTCAATGATCCAGTGTTACAGCCACAAGTTTTACAGGGCGCCTGCGACCTGGTTGAAGCGGACCGTGACGAAGGGCGCGGTATGTCGGCCGACTCATCTTTGCTTCGGAACGCTATTGAATTTTTCCATGGCCTTGATGTTTATACTACTGGCTTTGAACCTCTCCTTGTCTCCGAATCGATGAAATTCTTCGCATCATGGGCTCAGCATGAAGCCTCGGGATATCTCGCCACCTTTGCGGAAAACAGTCACCGGTTAATTGAACAAGAAGTAGACAGGTGCACATTGTTCTCTTTAAATCGGAGCACGAAACAGAAGTTGTCTGAACTTTTGGATCAGGAGTTAGTGGCAGAGCAAGAGGATGTTCTCCTAAACCAAAATGACATTCTTGGTCTGCTGCGGGCCGGCAATAAGACTGCCTTGGAAAAGCTCTATACTCTTCTTCAACGAAGGGATTTGGGGGCGAAATTGAAAACGGCATTCAGCAGTTACATCGTTGAAGAAGGTACTGGAATTATCTTTGATGATGAAAAAGAGGCGGAAATGGTGGCCCGACTACTGGATTTCAAACAGCAGCTTGACGAAACTTGGATCAACTCGTTCCATCGGCATGAGGAACTGGGACATTCCTTGCGGGAGGCCTTTGAGACGTTCATGAACAAGGGCCGAAAATCGGGCGCATCCGGAGGCACAGATAACCCCAAGACCGGAGAGCTGATTGCCAAATATGTGGATAGATTACTCAAAGGCGGGTGGAAATTACCTCCTGGACGAAAAGTCGAGGATGTACCTCTTGCCGATGAGGATGCCGAAATCAATCGACAGTTAGATCAAGTGTTAGACCTCTTCCGATTTGTACATGGCAAAGCTGTATTTGAGGCATTTTACAAGAACGACCTTGCTCGTCGGCTATTGATGGGCCGAAGTGCCAGTGATGATGCAGAGAAGAGCATGCTGGCCAGGCTCAAGACAGGTTGGTTCTGATTCCGAGCGACAGAAATTGAGATGTGTACATGGAGGCTAACATTGACGATTGGTTAGAATGCGGTTCCAGCTTCACGCACAACCTGGAATCTATGTTCAAAGACATGGACGTGGCGCGGGATGAAATGGCGGCGTATAATTCTATTCAGCGTGAGCGCAAGCACCGATTACCGGTAGATTTGAATGTTAGTGTGCTCTCTGCGTCTGCCTGGCCGTCCTATCCCGATGTTCAGGTGCGAATACCGCCCGAAATCGCGACGGCTGTCAGCGAGTTCGAAAAGTTTTACTATAGTAAATACAACGGGCGCAAACTTAATTGGAAACACCAACTCGCGCACTGCCAGCTGCGCGCAAGATTTCCCAAAGGCGATAAGGAACTGGTAGTCAGTTCATTCCAGGCCATCGTGCTTCTGCTATTTAACGACGTGTCCGAGAAGGATACTCTGAGCTATCTACAGATCCAGGAGGCGACGAAGTTGTGTTAGTACCCCATACTCTCAAATCTCCAAATACTCACTCTCGGGGCTACTGCTAACTGACGTGGCATAGCTGACCAGGAACTGAAACGGACCCTCCAATCGCTCGCATGCGCCAAATACCGAGTGCTTGTTAAGAAGCCGAAGGGCCGAGAAGTCAACACAACGGACGAGTTCTCGTACAATGGGGGATTCTCCGACGTGAAAATGCGGATCAAGATCAATCAGATCCAGCTGAAGGAGACAAAGGAGGAGAACAAGACGACCCACGAGCGGGTGGCAGCCGATCGGCATTATGAGACCCAGGCAGCTATTGTGCGGATTATGAAGAGCCGGAAGACCATCACACACCCCGAACTGGTAGCGGAGGTGATCAAGGCGACGCGCAGCCGAGGAGTGCTCGAGCCCGCGGATATTAAGAAGAACATTGAGAAGTGAGTGGCTCCGAGAAATTATTGTTTCGTTTTGTTTTGTTTTCTTTTCTGGTTTTTATTGAGAACCTGATCACTGACTATGACTGCTCTACAGGCTGATTGAAAAGGACTACATGGAGCGAGAAGAAGGAAACCGGTATCAGTATGTGGCATAATGGAACATTTAGAGACGACTATATCTGTGTCAGCAAGACATTAACTATTATCATGTGTTTTAACTCCTCGAGCATCATATGACACGAAGCAAACGTTCTTTTAATATATGACCCGAGACAATGTGGGGGGTACTTTGTTCCCCAGTCCATCGGCCCTGCAGTAGGTGCGGCCGCGGAAATCTAATCGCGTTCCCTATTAAGTTATTATTAACCTTCCCCCGTGATCACGGGTTGGCAGGCCCAGCCCCCACGCGGTGCCGATCCGAACAAAACCTGAGAATAGTTCGGCATTGGCAGACGGAGCCCTCCGTACGCTGGGTTATCTCTCCGTGGTGTTATCCACTTATTTTATTTTCTGTATTATCAATAGCATCATGATTACTTGCGGACCTACTGTGTCGTATACTCACGCAGGACTGTGATGAGTGCTACCAACCGGTTTAGTGGCAAGGTGATCGGCAATATTAAGACTCCATGATCGTTGTCATCATCACTGAATGATGAGATAATTGCTTACATACTAAATGGCGAGCAAGGAAAGTCAAAGACAGCATTCAAACTGCACTCGACGCATCACCACACTTTTGACTCTCGCCCGAGAGAACCGAGACTCGGGAGAGAGACGAACCCCCCGAAAATCCAAAAATGCGAAAAAAAAAAAAAAGAAAAAAAAAAATTAAAGCATATTCCAAGGGATGGTCCGGAAATGGTAAAATGTTCTGTATCGGATGTATTGAAATGAAACGGAAGAATAAAAAACGGTCTGGGCTCTTTTGGGGGTTCACGTGGATGAGTGCACTTTTTCTTTTTATCCACAGCAACTCTTCCCTGTCTCAAGCTGAACCCTGAGGGACGGGCGATCAGGAGGAATCCTCAATGGAACACTTCACGGAACGAGAGATCATCTTGAACAATATGCGACTACGTACGCGCCTATCATTGGGAGTTCCTGATGTGGTAATGATTAGAGCCCTTCAACCACGCTGGTGGATTTCCATTAGATCTGACAGCGGGGAAACTAGGCTTTTTTTTGTCGGTCCCATGATCGCTTTTTATGTTGGGGATGTTTCTAGCGCCGTTTCCCCCTTTTTGTCGCACTACGTCTTCGTTCTAGAAATTATTCTCGCTACGAATCAGTTCTTTTTTTTGATGCAGCTTCTTTTTTCAGATCGCATAAGGTTGTCGAAAATAGATACTTTGAGGATACTAAATCCTCAATTGACCCAGTCCTGAGTCATTCTTTTTGCCCGAATTGTCAATCTGATAGCGAAAGGGACTCGTAATTGACACTGATACAGTAAGCATATCATAGGCATGCAGAGAATAGGAATAATTCCACTAGTATGTGCCTGCTACATCCTATGTAGATCTTCAGGCATCCCACAATGCATACGTACTGGGTTGCTGGACGCATGCCGATATACGTGGAGTGGAATCTGTTGGGATGCTCCTCGCGCTCATCAACAGCGGGAGTAAGGGATGAGAGGTAGACAACATATGTATGTACATCACGAGAGCTGGAAGATTTTTATTTTGATTCATCTGTTTTATTTTGTCAAGTGTATCAGGATGAAATCTGTCCAGTTATGTAAGGATGGGCTGATAGATCGAGGTATAGTAATCATCCCAATTATTAGACAACTCTACTGAGTATGTACAGACATATGTTGGTTGTATTGTAATTGATAGTAACCCTGGTACGTAGTTAGTGGATGCACCCGGAAGGTGATATGGACCGACACTTGCGACACCCACTCGATCAGCCCTCCAGGGTAATCCCTGGCAATTATGAATTTCAATTTTGGACCATAAAGGAATTATCCGCGGAGGAAGCCGTAGCCGCATCCATCAGGCGGAAATAAGCAAGCGTTTTGCTTTCCCCAAAGTTCAAACCCATCCCATACGAGGGGTCGAGGCGGGAATGCCACAGATGGTAATCCGAAGCGTTCGTTCAAAGTCGCCTGTAAGTCGCCCAAGGTTCCAGACCCATGGGGTTTCGCGGCCGGCGGCGGGAAGTTTGATTACCTTAGTATGGACAAGGCCTCAGAACAATGTATGATTGGTGTAATATTACGAGTCCGCAGGTACCAATGTATGGAGTACTCCGTACATACCTCGCAGTGGGCTAGACCTCTTAGGTACTTACTCGATTAGGTACTCCTCGGTACAGCTGCCTCGCTCGAATGTGTTGTACTATCGTGAACTACTCTTCCATTGCCTATCCGGGGGGGTTTGATGGGTCTCATTGCAATCATTGTCCATGTGAACTGAAAAAAAAAAGGTAAAAAAAGAACAAACAGGTTTGACAACATCGTCAACAGGTTCGCCTGGTTACAACTTGTTGACCACTATTACTTGAGTACAGTCATTCCCCAGTATAAGTATACTTCAACGCTTCCCTTCACTCTCCGTCTCCCCTCATTGCCATTATCTTCCACTCCTCTATCCTCCATCTCTCGTCCTCCGGGTGATTCTCACCTCATCATACCCAATCAATTCGTCTTGACTTGTTTGAATCACTCCCAGACTCACGATTACCTCATCCTAATCCTATTGACTAGGTTTTCTCCACCTGTCCAATATACTGTGAGTACCACTGGCAAATGACATGCCCGTCTACCCTTGTGATCTCCGGTTTTTCGACGCATGAGAGCCCCCGGACTGATCTATAGTATTAGACCCGAGTGAACGCAACTTCTCCACTTTTTCCCCGCCTCTCACGGACGATAGAGCGATTGTAGCCTCTGTGCCAGTACTATACTCGTGATAAGTTCTCGGCGCAAACCTAGCGAATTATCCCCGGCTCTTAGATCAGGAGGAATTTCGCCCAGAAACCCGACCAAATCTCGCTTCAGTTTTAGCGAGGAACAGACGCTTATAAGCAGACGAATACCCTCCTGGACGAGTGGATTCTTTTTTGCACAATCCTCAACTAGTCTCTCCGACCCCCCAAGACTTCCGGTCTTTCTCCACACCCGAAGTCGAGCGTCCAATCCGCTGTCGACGTCATACTTCGATTTCCAGTTGTTTGCTGTACCTCATCAGGAAATTACACACATCATACATCATGTCTGCACAGAGTACGTTGCCAGCCTGTTTTCTGAATTTATCACATCTTCTGGTTTCGCTGTTCTCGTTGGGGGCCTTATACAACCCCCTCGCGATCAGACCCACGATCATCATGAAACGACCCCGATGTTCTCCACAAACAAAACTAAAACCCCAGAAAATATGCATTGACAGGTGCACTAACGCAACACAGCCAAACACTTCTTCTCGGACCCGAACCATCTGGTGGTCACCGCCCTCCACTCGCTGACTTTGACAAACCCTTCTCTTGCTTTCGACCCTGAGAACAAGATCATTTTCCGCCGCCCCGATTCGCTCAAAAAGAAGAAGGTCGCGATCGTTTCCGGCGGTGGCTCCGGCCACGAACCGGCTTTCGCGGGCTTTGTCGGCCAAGGATTCCTAGATGCTTCAGTCGCTGGCACTATCTTCGCCTCTCCCTCTGCCGTACAAATCCGCAAAGCTGCTCTCGACTGTGTCGACAATGAGCAAGGTGTGTTCATCATTCCCATGAACTACACCGGCGATGTGCTCAACTTCGGTATGGCTGCCGAGAAGGCACGCGCTGCCGGAATCAAGACTGAATTTTTTGCTATCAATGACGACGCTGGCGTCGGCAAGAAGAAGGGCGGAAAAGTCGGTCGTCGCGGCATTGGCGGCGGAATCCTCGTTCTGAAAATCGTCAGCGCCTTGGCTGAGACAGGGTTAGTTGATTATTATGTACATTGGTGAAAGAGAGGTCCCTCATGCTGACATACAACCAGTGCTTCTCTCGAAGAAATCCACCGTGTTGCTAAGCAGGCCAACTCGCTGCTCGCAACTGTGGGCTCTTCTCTAGAGCACGTCCACATTCCTGGCCGACCTGCTTCAGAAGATACTATTCCTGTTGGGGAGGTCGAAGTTGGAATGGGTATTCACAACGAACCCGGATCCCATCGAATGAAATTCACTTTGCCAGAGCTGGTCAAGACCATGCTTTTCCAAATCTTGGACCACAACGACCCTGACCGTGCTTTCATTACACGTGAACCGGACGACGAGTTTGTGCTCCTGATTAACAACCTGGGTGGTGTGAGCAGCCTGGAGCTCTCTGGTATCACCGATGAAGTATACCGCCAGCTTGAGCAGGACTACAGCATCAAACCCGTACGAGTTATTCAAGGAACTTTCCTCACCAGTCTCAACGGATTAGGTTTCAGCGCTTCGCTGTTGAAGCTCGCTGATAATGGATTGGGCGCTGGCAAGTCTTTCCTTGAGCTTTTGGATGCCCCCGCCGAGGCAGTCGGTTGGTCCGCCCCTATCCCAACATCCACCTGGGACCGTCGGACCGATGCTCCTGTAGAGCTCAAGAAGACCAAGCTGGCTGAGGAACAGCCCAGTAACGTTAAGTGTATGCTTAGTTTGCCCAATCTTCTATATTCGATTCCCTTGGATGCATGCTAACGAAATGCAATAGTGGACCCTGCTACTATTAGAAAAGTCTTGGGAGCTGGTCTCCGGCGCATCATTGACGCCGAACCAACAGTTACTCGCTACGATACGATCGTCGGAGACGGTGACTGTGGCGTTGGCCTGAAACGTGGTGCCGAGGCTGTTCTCGCACTCCTTGAGGACAACTTATCAAGCCTGGATGATGACGTGGTTAAAACCGTCAACCGCATCGTTACCATTGTGGAGAACACTATGGATGGTACTTCCGGTGCCATCTACGCCATCTTCTTGAACGCACTTGTGCACGGCCTCCGGGAGCAAGACAAGGGCAAGACGACTCCTGCCACGGCTGAAGTCTGGGGTGAGGCCTTGAAATACTCGCTTGGAGCTCTTGGAAAGTACACACCAGCCAAGCCTGGTGACCGTACTATGATTGACGCCCTTGTTCCCTTCTGTGACACTCTACGCGACACCAAGGATGTCCATGCTGCTGCTCAGGCTGCCCAAGAGGGAACTGAAGCCACGAAGAGCATGAAGGCCAGCTTGGGACGATCTGTCTATGTGGGTGGTGAAGACGAGTGGGTGGGTAAGGTTCCTGACCCCGGTGCTTACGGACTTAGCGAATTCTTCACCGGGCTTGTCGAAGCCATTCCAAAGCAAGCATGATTCCTCGAACCTCGCGGTACATATTGCATCTCATGAAACACTTTAATTTTAATCGATGACATCATGACAATTGCAGGCGTTCTGTTTTGTGCAGTGTTCATTGCTCGGTTTTATCCATGCTTCTAATCAGTTACAATTACCAATAGTGTATAAATTCAATGAGTTTATTATTGATATTTCTGATTCCTGTAAGAATCTTAACTACTTGTGCGTAATACTCAAGCCAAGCTATACGAAGTGCGACAGTATGTTCCTTCTGCTAGCGGGGGTCTTTCATTGCATTGTAGCTAAATGGCTGTATTAGCGTTCATATTTATACATCCAGAAAGCTACTGTCCACGCCCACTTTCACCGATCGAGAACACTCGACCGGCCCCTATTAACTTCGAGAAAAACCTCGAATCCAACTATCTGACTTTTCTTTCCTTTTCTAACTTTTCTAAACGGACCAGAAAAACGCCAGATGTGTCCCTTCATGATACAGTAAAAAAACGAAGAACGGACATAGAGAAAGCTCATGAGAAGAAATAGAATCCCCTTTTCTACTCGCCAAGGGAGCTTAGGATGTACGTGTGATTGAATCTCCGACTATGGATCGCAGACTTCGGAAATCGTAGGACAGGGTATCGATATCAAAGAAATAGACCGTCTTTGTCGACTCCAATAACTGGATAGAGAAAAGCCAAACATGTCGCGCATGTCACGTGGTTGGGAATGGATTCCCGAGATCAACTGAGCAGAACGAGGATGACCGAGTCGCCACGCAGGAACCTAGAGCGAGGTGTTAGATCAGGAGGTCGGGTTCCTCATCAAAGTACCTCAAGCGGGGAGGAATCGCATGGGCACATACATCTTGCTGATGAAGCGATCCTTGTTGACACCCTTGCCCTTACCGCCCTTGGGCTTCTCTGTCCACATCTCCTTGACGTTCTCCAGCACCATGTTGCAGTGGCGGTCGAACGCCTTCACGCGAGCAAGCAGGCGACGGTTGCTACGGCAGGCGATCAGGACCTGGGTGTGTGTGCGTGTGGCGGTTTGGAGGAGAGAGAGGGGGCCAGCTGTGAGCTCATGTTCCTCGACGAGGGAGACCTCGTATTCACTTGATGGGGATGTTAGAGGCTGTGGATAGATCCAATAGACAAGAGGTCCGATGGAAGTTGGGAAGAACATACGTAAGCTCACTCTTGGGCTTGTTAAGCAGGTCCCTGTTGAATTAGACGGTATGATTAGCATCAGATCGATCGCGTTAGAGTAAAAAGATCACGCCATGATGAAGGAGATGAATGACGCATGCAATGACACATGATCTCCAGGAAAAGAGGGGTAACGTACTGGATCTTTGGGTCGGTCGACATGTTGGCGGGATATAAAAGGTGGTGGTGGTCTGCTGGAGGACGTCTTGACTATCTTTCCATCGGACTATCAGCTTTGTCGCTGTCTTGGACTCTTCCGGCGTCTTGGCGCGGGTCGCGGATCACGTGTCGCGCGTGTTTGCCGTGTTTGCGACAGAGCTTTTTTCCCAGTTCGCGATTGGCTCCGTCACGTCGCGTCCGACACGGTTCATGTCGGCGATCTTGCAAGCTTCTCGACATTCAAATGCAAGGCGTCGTTTCTTTTCCTTCTCCAACCTCTCACTACTTCGCCCCTACTTCACGACTCGCGGTCACTTTCCAAGTCAGAACCGAACATCCCTGGAATCTCCTCACCTCTCTCCTTCTTAAGGACTCTCACCGCATGTCCCTTCATCCCTTCCTTCAGTCCCACGTCTGCATTCCAGAGATCATTCCACCCCGCTATCCTGATTCTTTACATACCGGCTCATTCTCCCGGTCGACGCAACCTCCGATTAGATAGGCTTGACGAGTCGATAAGCAAGCGGCATAGATCGGACGCTACGTTGCTTCTATCCTATTCAACCTTCCTTTGAAAACTTTGTCACGCTTCGACATTCCTATCCAGCTGATTCAACCCACGGTCCGCTTCTTCAACAAACTTTCACCTCGTTCTGACATATTCTTATTTGGATACATCTTCTCCAGCTTGCTTATGGTTATTCCTCTCAAGTTGGTGGCATGGAATCTCAGGACGGAATTTCCGTCCGGCCTATGAGGCGTGAGCTTCCCTTTCCAGCTCAATTCTACCGTGGATGCTAATCATTGGGCTCCAATTTATTAGTGAAGGTGCTTTACACATTCGACGATGCCAACAAGACAAATTGTCTGGCCCGGTGGCCTCATCTTCTCGATGTCCAGACTGCTGCCCTGGACGAGAAGACACAAATTGGGGTTATCGAGCTGAAGACTTGCATTCAAGCCATTGTCTCCGCCAGGTTAGTTGAATCACTTCCAGTCACTGAGATTATACTCATTGTTATTTGTCTGATTGCAGTCCCGAATTGGTTGCGAAACTGGGACAAGATTACACCGTTTATGCCTACGATTACTCAGAATATGAGACGCCTTTGGTTGGACAGGGAATGTTATCATGGGTTCTTGCTTCGGCTTCTCCCACGCCAAATGCCCCGGCCCATCAATCTGAAACCATGGTCACTGGTCGCGTCTGCAAAAATGTGCTGGGATTGTTCTCGAAGGGTGCTCAGGAGACACTGGAGGTGAAGTTGCGCTTGGTACCCGTTCCCACGGTCATGCAGAGTGAATACCTGGAAAGCATGCGGAGGTATCGGGAGTTGAGCACCGTTATTCCTCACGAATTCGATGCGCAAGCGTGGACCAACTTCTTGCGCCAAACCGGGTTGATGACCCCCTCTATCACCCAGCAACCGGAACGGACGGAATCGCCCTTGGACCACTCCGGAATTGAGCGTTTTCATCAATTACTTAGCGAGAGCTCGACGCCAAGGGAAATTCCACCTGTCTCTGCACATGGGCCATATCGATCTGTATCACCTTCGCAGTCCGCCTTGGCAGCTGGAAGCAGAGTATCCACCCCTGGGGGCCAACGATCACAATATCAGCAGGAGCAACTTTCTCAGCCGATACAGCAACAGTCACAGCAACCCCGTTTGGACCGCTCGCAGAGTGATATCATTCGTCCGTCTTCTAGCGCTTCTATGCGTGACTCGGACTTTGCTATTCAATCTCGGTATGCCAGTCGCAGGGGATCTATTCAATCGGGCTACGGTAGCTGCGAGGAATCTGGAGAGTCCCAACCTCGAAAACGTGCTAAGCTGTATCGAGCGGAATGGCCCGGGAAGTCGGACTTCAACATCGAGAGGCAGCCCAGCTCCCTGCGGGTAGCTGCAAGTACAGCTGCTTCTGTTCGTATTCACCGCCCCACGCCAATCAACCCGGCTATTGCTGCTGCTCAGAGCTCCCATGAAGAACCGGTTCGGCCACCACCCCTATCTCCAACATGAATGGCCTCCCTCGTCGGGCACGCACCATGCCGAGCCTTCTGCGTGAATCCTCCGTCCAGAGCAACCACTACGAGTCTCCGTATAACGCCAGCGATGACCAGACTCCCATTGAATTCAACACGCAATCCCCAGAGGAGTCTCGCTACCAAGGTCTTTTCGAGCCTTCATTCAGCATGCCGTCCTCGCCCCCTGTCTTGGACTGCAGCTTCCCAACCCGCTCCAGCCCAGTTCTCCCACCTATGGTCACTGATCCTGATTCTGGATTCATGAGTGGTGGCGTAGAAGAGCTTTTAGATGACGACATCGGCACACCGTTGGAAGATTACACAAGGCCTGTGACGAATGACACTGCCAGTGAGAAGCGGAGAGATCACTCGGCAGTGCAGGCCAGTTCACCTGTTGGCGCTCGCCTGAGCCAGGAGACCCGAAATGAGAATGTCCATGTTGGTGATGAGTCACAAGGACAGCCTGTGAAGGAATCAGCACCTGTACCTCCCCGTGCACCAGCTAGCGCTGCAGGCTCGAGGCCGTCTTCACGCGCAAGCTTTAGACAGGCTCCTAAGCCTCTGGCCCCTGCTCCTATGTCCCAGAGTGAAATAGAGCAGCTGATAAGCGCAATTCCCGCAAGTGACCCCGTCATGCCATCGCAACCTCAAGGCCAGAATACCGCTTGGGCTGCTGGCCCAATGAGTGATTTCACCGCTGCAGAGACCCCTGCCCCGCAACGAGTAGCAGAGGACGGTAAAGTCCGCAGTGGGGCGGGTGCGAGAAGATTAAGACAGGTTCAGGCTCGCCTTGATAAGTGCATTCGCGATGGGCAGGTTCCCCCTTACTGTGAGAACTGTGGCGCGATCGAAACACCCACGTGGCGTAGGGCCTGGTCCAAGGAAATCATTGGGAATGAGCAAGAGGCCGATGTGATGAAGAAGGATTCGGGCATGTTGTTTTGGCAGTCTCTGGAGCGGGATGATCAAGACAAAGTTACCAAATTCAAGATCTACAAGAAGAGTCTCGCTGATGCCGACAATGACTTTGCTCAAGTCCTTCTTTGCAACCGTAAGTGATAAAGATATGCTAACTGATTGACGCTCTTGATACTGACATGAAAAAAAGCATGCGCCTTTGGCTTCACAAGTTTAAATCCATGCGACCAGAGAACAAATGGAACAAGTCTTCAAATGGCAAGAGGAAGCGTCCCCCTAGGAACCGCAGGGGAGGTGGCCCCCTTTCAACCAATGGTGCTGCAACCAGGAGCCGAAGCCGAGCCGAATTGACCAAAGTGGACGGATCCTCGCCCGTCGCATCCGATGCCTCGTCGCCGGCCGCAGAAGACGGCATAACCCCTCGTGATGGCAACAATAATGAAAACGAGAACGAGGATGATTCCCAGGACCCCCCATCCAAGCGGCGGCGCGCAACCAGCTTGGAGCCCCGGAAGTCATCGGACACTGCGGGAAGTCGTTGGCAAGAGGACAATGCGATCGAGGCCCTCAGGCGAGCTATCCAGTCTAGTCCTGCTAGGAATCTCGAGAGTCGTAATTCTGCCACGGCGGGTGAGAATAGTCTTACTCCCAAATCCGTACGGAGAGTTCTGTTTCCTAATTCGCAGGCTGAGGGCGGCCCTCTGAAAGCTCTAGGCGAGTCGGTTCTAAACAGCCCACGCCGCAGCCCTCGCGTAGCTTCTCACGAGTCTACCAAGCAACCTCAGGACAAAGAGAATGGCGCTTCTGACCTAGACTGTCTCTTTGAGAGCCCGAGCTTTGAGCTAGACTTGCCTACGAGCCCTACACCACGGCGACGCAATCCTCGCACCGGCATTTTGGGTGAAAAATCGCTTTCGTTTCCGGGTCACTCACCTTCGTCGTCTAAAGTACGGAAGGACGTCAACACAACCCCCACGAAGCTTACCGCGCAACGGCTCCAACGCATTCAAAATAGCCCCGGGTCAACGCCACGCCAGGGAAAAACTCCCAAGCAGATGCGCCTTCACATGCCTGACTTGCCCTCTCTTCCCGACGATGCCTTCAGTGCGGATGCATTCGACGGGATGGACAAAGTGATTGTGGATATCTTCTCTGATGCAGCTTCTGCCACGAACGCTGACTCCTTGTTCGGCTTTGATCCAAGCAAATGTCCGTCCAGTAGCAACTGGCCGGATTGGCTGCCGTCGGACTACGTCTCGCCCAATGGATCTGAGGAAGAGCAGAACAACGGAGATGATGATTCTGGTAATCTCATCAACGCGCTTCTGTCCAACCCAGACCTTCATAAAGAAAACCATTTTGATATCTTCAATCTTGATCCGAACCTCCTTGATTCTGGATTTTTCAGCTCCGATGCCCTCGATACCGACGTCATGGCCCTGAATGTCAAGGCTAAGCCGGCCGAGGGATCGAGCCACAAAGAACAAGCACAAAACAATACGCCTAATGTTTCATGAGTTTCTTTGACTATAATCTTATTGTTACCCTCTTATTGTGATGAGCATCCGAGACTTTCTTTGGCATTCTTTTTTCTTTCTGTGTCCTTCTTGATATGTTTTTCAAGCGACGGCGTTGGTGGATTGGAACCTGTACCGAGGGTACACCGTTGACCTTGGGATTGTCCTGTCTTTTAGTTTCCTTTTCATGTTCAGGCCATGATGAGCCTGCATCAGGCGCCACCGAGTGTGCCGCCGACACTTTACTATCACTATGTCTCAACATCGAGGACAAGTTGACTCGTCTTGAGCTCGATAACCATAACCATAACCATAACAATAACAAATACAAATAAAAACCAATGAAAGAAAGAAGCAACCTTACCTATCTCCGAAGTAGATGTAGCAAGATTCTACACTAACAATCGCAATCTACAATCTTAACTGCACTATACTAGCGGAACAAAGATAGCCATAAGGTAAGAGCATGATAGCATAAATAACATTCGACGTCCTTCTAATGCCACTATTTAATTGCATCGCCAGATGCCACCCCCCTATGTCTAGAGAGAAGTTTTAAACATATGCACCCTGGTATCAAAGAGAAACAAGATTCATGAAACATAGCAAAGAATAAATTATTCAGCCGCCTCATAGAAAAGCGACTTAAACCGATGTGTCGCATTGACCACATTCTCATAGATTTTATAATCTGTCCAAGAACCACCATCAGCCCGAGCTCCCCACATAATTCTTCCCAGCACCAAAGCTCCTAACAGCAACACCGTAGACCGACAAGAAAAGAAGTGAAAAACCACATACCGCAATCAGAGGGATTTCCCCAATCAAAGCTGCCCAACACCCTCACCCCAAGGCCCTGTTCACGTCCATCTGTCAGCATGAAATCCTACCTCACTCCGCGCTATAGTCCGTAGGATTTGTAAAAGAAATAGAACTTGGAGTGTGCAAGACTCACCTGCCCCTCAACATCAGTCACCTTGCCAACAACCTCGACCAGCTTCCCCATCTGCAGATGCGAATCGGGCTTCAAGATCAGCGTCACGTCTCCGTTATCTCCGCACGTGATGGTCGCCGTGTCGCCACGGAGCGCTGTTACTGTGCCCAGTAGACGGACGGTGTTTGTGACGTGGGGGTTGGCGTTGGAGGGGTGGAAGGCGTGGAGGTGGGCGGGGAGGACGCGGGGTGTTTGGAGGGACATTTTCGTTTTCTTTTTCTTTCCTCTTTTAGTTGGTTTGGTGAGGGTGAAAGTGATGAGCTATTTGTCTGTGGGAGGAACTGCCGTTGTATCGAGTAATTAGATGGAGAGAACGGTGTATTAGTTGATCGATGGGGCTATCATTTCGCTCCGATAGTCGCGAGCAGATCCATCGCGGCGCGTTACGCGTGGTCATGTGATTGTCCTTGGCTCATTAGGGCTGTCCCATGGGTCATACATTGAGATATAATTAACCACACACTTCATCGTAGAGATATTAGATCTTCTTTGGCACGTAAATTAATGGATATGAAAGCACCATGCTACTCTCGTGAAGAGGTAATAGTGTTGTGACTGAGATCAACCCTGGTATTCTCTTAAAGTCTACAATTCTGGTACAGTAACCTTGGATGATATATTTCCCTCAAGCCTTTGGTTGTACATTGTGTTAGTAGAAACCAAAGTCTAACATCAGCTTCTTTGCTGTAAATGGTAGATTCCTGGGGACTTTTCGATTAGTCCTACGCGGGCTCGAAGGCCTTTCGGTACACTCTCCCTGATGTTGCGGCTGCTAAGATCTAGAAAGTGATATACAGCTTGAAACAACGAGGGAAGAGGAATATCAATTACTAACGACTGGGTCGTGATAGGTAGTTCTTCCGTTTCCTTTGGTAACGGCTGGCACAACAGGTTTATATATGCATCATATCTGGTCGGCTTTCTCCGCTGGATTGCTTGTTGACTGCTTCTCTAGGTTTTCCGAGGCTCATTACCTACACTCGTAGCATGGCTTCCTCTGCCTAAGAGTCAAGACTATCCTGACTTCATCCTAGAGTGAAGTCCGGCTCTATGTGATCGGGTTAAGTTCTTGTGGCTTCTCAGATTGAATCCTCAGAAGAGTCTATTGTCTATTATCTACTGGCAATAACTGCTCTGCTTGGCAGAGTCTGGATATCTCGATCTATCATCTATCTAAACATGAGCAAGAAAAGACAAAAGAAAAAAACGAACAAAAAAAATAAAAAAAAAGACAAAAACAAAAACATGTACAAAAACATATACAATAAAAAAGATGTACAAAAAAAAAAAAAAAAAA
>NW_015378219.1:0-62737 GCF_001204775.2 Aspergillus nomiae NRRL 13137 | reverse complement strand
GAGTGATTGGGCGATATTCAACACATCCACTTGGAGACTTGATAGCCAACGTCAATTCTATTGCTCCTACCTGGTTAACAGCGTTGTCGACCGCCGATAAGATCGGGGGGTGTCCGCCGATCCACCTCGCACCGACTTCTCGGACCCCTTCCCGATCATCAACATCCTTGCCCTGAGGGGTCATTTAACTAAAGGGGGACTTGATTACGTGAATACGAACATCCCTGCTTGGGTGATACAGCAATCATGGATCTGGTTTCACCGTCAACTTTGCGGGGACGATCCACGTCCAGCGAATCCCTGAGGTTCCGCTACCGGAGGTTCTCAAGAGCCAGGTCATCCGTTTAGTGTTATCTTGAGTTGCTATTTGCCTCGCTTCCAGAGGGGCTATAGTCGATAGCAATGAGATTTGTACAGGAGCATTTGCATTTCTCAATGTTTACGCACTACACACCGAGTCGTATCATATTGCTGGGAAAATCCTCCTAGGCCGACTATCAGGTACTCTAATTACACAAACGCAACAATGACACCTCTCTCTTGGGCCATCTTTTCCTACCCTGCCCGCACAATACTGCGAGCATGGCTTTGAGCGTGTCATATTGCACCATATTCGGAGCAGTGGACTCCGACTTTTTCTATAGCTTATCAACCAATTTCACGGTATTGAAGGTCGACTGGGAGAGCCTTTTCCAGCACAAAGATCTCTACCTAAACGCTTTGTAATCATTTAGCTATACGCAATCTCAAATTATCCCAAGCAAGTTCGTCTCGGCACATTTGTGCGTACTTGGCCCTTACAAGCCTTGCCTGTAGTTTGAGTACCATCATCTGATTTAGTAGTAATGCTCTTCATAGACGATATGGGTATCCAAGTAATCCCCATTAATGCAGGGATATGTATGTAGCCAATAGGCTACGATGCTGGCTATGAATGCGATATCGATTGGAAACTGGGCTTCTAGGGGTTCCTAAAACAAGTACGCGTCTATTCTTAGTTGAAGAACCGGAGTTTATTTCTTATCTGCTTCGCTTTATACACAACGCGCGCCATCCACGAGAATTTCAACACCACTAATAATGGAGCTCGCAGGCTCTGCCAAGAAGAGAGCAACGTTGGCGACATCGGACGGTTCGACAAGACGGCCAATGGGGATCGCCTCGCATTTCGCTTTGATGATCTCAGCAGGAACAGGCCCAGCCTCAATACCCGCAAACTTGTTCAGCAGTGGGGTATTTCCAGAGGTCGGGCAGATAGTATTGAAGCGAAGCTGATCTCTCGCAAACTCCAGGGCCATGGACTTGGTGGCCGAAGAGACCCCGGCCTTGGTAGCGTTGTACCATGTCTGAGTCGCGCCTGGGCGAATGGCGTTCTCACTCGAAATGACAATGGTGGAGCCAGGGCCGTTCTTTTTCATCTCCGGGATGAGGATCTTAGAAGCAAGGTAAATGCTGCGGACGTTGACATTAAAGAGTCGGTCAAACTCGTCAACGGTGACATCCAGACCGGACTTGTTCGGGTATGACCATCCGGCATTATGGACGACGACGGAGGGTGCTTTTCCAAACTTGGTGATCGAAGTCTCAAGCTATAGAACCTTTAGATTAGCAACTCTCAGTTGGGATATTAGTAGGGTTGTCGGATCGCCTCACAGCCTTCTTCCAGCTTTCCTCCTCGGCAACGTTGGCTTTGATTTGATAGGCCTGATGCTCGGGGTAGCCATCAACAGGACCATCAGTCGCCTGGAGGTCCATGCCTAAGACTACTGCATCCTCGCGGATGAAGGTCTCGAGAATTCCGCGCCCAAATCCCTGAGTTGACCCGGACACTAGGGCTATCTTTCCTTCGAGGCGGCCAGGCATGTTGGTGGGTGGGCGGAGAAAACTTGTTTGAATGTAATTGAGCGTGAGAGTGCAATGGTTGAGTCGAAGGGACAATCCATCTCATATTTCCAACTCTTTGATGCTATTTTATAGTAACATGAGGGGTAGTTCTGCAGAAGGGCAGGCTGTGGTTCTACAACTGACGGGCCGAGATGGAGGGGAAGTCGGAGGGCGCTTCCGTGATCGTGAACGTGCTCCGAGCTGGCTTCTCCCCGTCTCACGCCTTTTGCTCTCCCACCCATTCATCTCGGCCCATCCAGCCCAGCCTGCCAGTAATTCTACTATGGCGCCATCGACTGCTACGCCGACTGACCTGCATCGTGCGTCCGCGTGAGTTGTCTCTTTGCAGATTCCGCTAGTGTAATGCGTTGCTACTCAATCAATAGTAGAGTACTGATACGACAGGGCTAGTGCCTGCCTTGCCTGCCGGAAAGCGAAGGTGCGTTGTCTAATCTCACAACGCCGAGACCGATGCGATCGATGTATAGCGAACGCTTCTGAGTGTGTTTTTACTCAAACGAAGAGGGCTAGAGTGCGGGCACGACCGTATCCTCAGGGCTCAAGACGTGAGCCCAGAACTGCTGATGTTGACAATCGACATTCCGTGGAAGAAGTGACATCTACTGGAAATATAACTAGTCTGACACAGGACGAACCCGGTGACATACCTCGACCTCGGACTTCTCACAGCCAGAGAGCCATTTCCATTGATCATCAGCCGCAACTACCGCAACATCAACAGCCGATTACCAATGCAATCCGCGCAAGGATCATCGCGGCGTTGGTCACTCTCAAAGGAAAGAGAGGAGCACCTTTCAGCTTTGTCACATCGGGAGATAGCCCCACATTTAGTGTTAGGAATGACGGTCCTGCGCAGAGTTCCCAACCAGAATCTTTCGAGCAGTCAGAAATGACGCCTCATTCGCTCAAGCTTTCATGGCTCCTCCGTCCTTTACACACCAATTCTCATCATAATGTGACTGGCAATGACAGTCGGGCCGCTGGCGTAGTCAAGATGCCCACCTACCTCTCATCCATGACTCTTGGTCAGACCATTAAGGACCCGATTGAGGGGGGCATGATCATCCCACGGGCATCAAAAGCGCTATTCCAATTCTTCATGATACACATGAATGCCAAGTGGGAGTACATCCTTGATCCCAATGTCGATACTCACGATGATGTGCAACGGCGAAGTTCCCTGCTATTTACCTCGATCCTCTTTTGCGCATCCAAGTTCGCCACTTATGTTGATGGATGTATAGTATCGGCGACTGACCCGTTCGTACAAAGCCGACTTTGCAGTTTAGCTCGAAACCTGGTCATCAGGACCATGGCGGAGGGCGACAGGTCCATTGAGACAATGCAAGCACTTTACTTGCTAGTTTGCTGGAAGGATCCGGACGATGACGTCTCATATCTTCACAGTGGCTACGCCTTTCGCATTCTCGATGATTTAGATGTGGAGCAATGTGATGGTGACGGGTGGCAGGTAGCGAGACGCCGGAGAATATGGCTAGCATTATACCGGCAGGACAGACAACAAAGCCTGTTTTTCATGCGAAGGCCATCGCTAAGTCGAAAGGATGAAGATATTTCTTTACTCAGTGATATGGATACCTGGCTGAAAATGCAATACGTGCTGCCATCAGACTTCATTGCCTGTTGTAGCGCTGACTTGCGACGTATTCAGTCAAGGTTGCGCGGTTTGGTTCAACGGGCCTCCTCGACCATGTTGCCGTGCCTTTCTGAACTCATGGATACGGAGTTGGGAGCGTGGAGGTCGAAGTGGAAAAATTATTTTGAGGGTAAAGTCAGGACGCAATCAAATGATGATATGCTGCTCAATCTGAATTCATACCATCTCACTGTGCTGATAGGTCTATGGGAGCACAGTGTCAGGCTTAATGTCGCATCTGCTATACTTCGGCAATCACTGATGGCCTCAGTGGCTTCATTTCTGGATTCTAGTCGGCAACCGGGCAACGTCTCTATAGATCTTGACTTGACGACCATCCAAGAGACGCTACCTTCAAATCTTCCAGGGCTTACTAGTAGTGTTGAAGGCGCCTTCGGCACGCTGCGTAATTTGATCAATTTTCCGCCCGATGATCTGAGACGAGCCCCTGATGCCATTCTTCTATTGGCGCCGAATGCAGCATTGTTCTTATGTCTACTTCTATGTCTTCCAGGCAACAGCAGTCTTGGCCCGGCCTTCCAAAGAACAACCATCAATCTCATTCGGGACATCACGCAGCACATAAAGCAAGCCGTGCTATCACCACAAGATACTATAGCTCTGCATTCTGCATATTTAGACTCGCTAGCAGACCTGTTAGGCCCCGACATATCGCGATACTCGGCTGAGCAACATGAGCTCGAAGTACAGCCAATCTACAATGTTCCGCAGATCAACGTCGGGTCAAATATACTAGATTCCGATGATCCAGCCCTACAGGCAGCTCGGGTTTTGGCAGATGGAATTGGCGGCCACAACTACCGGATTAACGATTCCCATGATGGAATGTTTAGCCTTCCAGAGGAAGATGCCAATCAGAACTTGCATGTGCAACTTCTGGCTAACTTGTTAGACGGAGATATATTCTGGGAGCCGCCCCCTTGAAGCGGAGTATATGAGAACTAGCTCTGATGACATTGGAGTTATTGTCTGCTTGGAATCAAGGGAAAGAAGAGGTGGTGAGGAGAAGCTAGTCTCATTATGGTATGGTAACTGAATACATGATCACCTCTAGAATGGCACTCAGCTCTGGCATGTAATTACTGTTGCAAATGGTGAGAGAGTATCCTCGGAATGAGATGTCTTCAGTTTGCTGTATATACGGGATGAGGTGATTGTAGTCGGAGGGCGGTCATATAGAACGATAGAAATGTATCTCAAATGACCACCAATGGAAGTGTTAATTTCACACCCCCTTTTATCGTTTGCTATGTGTGTGTATTGATTCTTTATTCAGGTGCCTCTGGCTGACCTCATACATTGACTCAGCTTTCGGCCCGAGTACACCTGTTAGCCGTTACATGCTTCCCGGGCCGAGACTTGCATACACGGGGATCCTTTTTAACATTCCTCACGATACATTTTGTCCATTTACCTAAATGTTCCATTGAGACATCTTTCTTCCCCTGGAAATCCTGAAAATGATGTTCTCCGTACCTACTAGACAGCGCCTGTTCCTTGTGACTCGACGACGGCCCTTGGTTGTGGCGTCTCGTTTCAACTCTAGGCTAGCATCGACATTGAGGAACCCAGCCAGCAGACCAAATGACTCTTGTTTCAATAGCAAAAGAGCTGCATATGCTGCGGGCGGCACCAGCCTGGCCATTTTGGGTTTGATGTGGACGGGACGCAATCGGTGCGATGCTCCGGACGATGCCCGCGACAAGAGGGCCCTCTCGACGGTTCCATTGACAAAGCTCCTTTCCGGCTGGGTGTGAGTACTTCCTATCAGCGACACAAATTCATCCGTCCTTCATCAGCTGCTAATGACTGGTGCATAGCGCGTTCGCGTTCTGCTCCTCTCCGACCTGGGTGGGCATGAGCGAGTCTCTATATAACATTCTCTCGAGAATTCCCCTTGTGTCTTCCATCACCAATGCGGTTGTCATGCAGACATTTTTCAACCAGTTCCTTGGGGGGCAAACGATCGCTGAGTGTATTTCCAAGATAGAGGCTCTGCGCAGTGAGGAAATCGGTACCCTTCTAGGCTATAACATCGAGGCGGAACTGGATGGTTCCAGCAAGGATATGCAACTCATTCTCGAGCAGACCCAGCATGTTTTGTCTTCCATAGAGGCCCAGGGGAAGCTATCTCGCCGGCTGTGGCCCGACACCACTGCTACTGGCGGTGATAACCGGTGCTGGGTCCGAATCAAAGTCACTGGTCTGTTGTCCAACCCAGTTGCTCTTTACCATGGCTCCAATGCTATCCTCAACGCAAGGGCAGAAAAGGGCTTGGACAAGGACGTCCCATACCCTGGGCTGCCCCATGATGGTGACTGGGAAGCCGCACTGAATGGAGATGGGGTGACGCACGCGGATCGCAAAGAGCTAGTAGCCCTACGCGCCGTTCTGGAGAAGATTATCAGCAAAGCACGAGAGAACAATGTGCGCATTGTTATTGATGCTGAACAATCATGGTATCAGCCAGTTATCGACAGTCTGACCGACGAGTTTATGCAGAAATATAACTCACTGGACGGCCCCGCTACTTGTATCGCTTCGTTTCAAGCTTACCTCCGCAGGTACCCTCAGTTCCTGGATCAGCAAATTGAGCGTGCTGATAAGAAGGGATACAAACTCCTCTTCAAGCAGGTTCGGGGAGCCTATATGGTCACTGAAGCAGCGAGATGGAAGAAGGAAGGCCGGGAGGGGCTAGGGCCAGTGTGGCCTACAAAAGCAGATACCGATGCCAGCTACAATAATGGCATTGAGAAGACTCTCTCCACCGTGACTGATCAGATTCAACAGACTGGCCGGTCGAGGATCAGTGCCGTGTTTGCTACCCACAACTCTATTAGTGTTGACTTGGGGATAAAGTTGCTGGAGAAGTATGGAGTGGCAAAACGCATGCCTGGTGAGGACAGACTTGTGATTTCAAGTGAAGCTGCTGGTAGCATTGCATTTGCGCAGTTATATGGTATGTGACCATCCTCCCTCTCTAGAAGAAACTAGTCTGACTCTTCACAGGAATGAAGGATGACCTTACCAACAAAATCACTGGCTCCGTTATGACTGCAGGTGGATTCCCGCTCGTCGTTAAGGTAAATACTACGTACTACTATGGCAAGTTCCCGTCGTGACCATGCTAACCTCCTTGTCAACACAGTCAATGAGCTATGGTGACCTGAAGGAATCTTTACCGTTCTTAGCAAGACGGGCTACGGAGAATAAGGCGGTTCTGGAGGGGCGAGGCGGCGCCGCTGCTGAGAGGTCACGTCTGGGTCGTGAAATTTGCAGGCGTCTTCTACCTTTCTATTCGTAATAGATTCAAATGTTCAGGATGACAGGATCATGGCTCCCCGTACACTCCACGCTGCGATACAGGTATATAACCAGCCATCACAATGCAGAACTTTAGGAACGTGCCAGCAAGTCAAAAGGAAAATAGATGCCCAAGACCTGATGCATGTTCGAATCTCCCCTTACTACCAAGTTTGTGCCTTGCCAATTGAACAGTAATTTAACCTCTTCTGGAATAATCCCATACCACAACCACGTGATTGGAACACGTCGGTGAAAGTCGTACGGAGCACCACCTAAAGCACATACAACATCGCATTATCCAAAATCACATCCTGACTTCCATCACCTCTTTGTACTATGGCTGATTTTCGACGGCGACCCATTTACGATATTGGTCTATTTAGATCAAGTACCAAAGACAAGAACACTCAGCTGAACGTATTCGTGTCCAGCAAACGATTTAAAATTGACCTTTTGGCTGCCAATTTTGAAAGCTCCCCTACCCTGCTGGAAGAGTATCTTCGGCAAGTTAAGCGCCAAGAACCAGAATACATACCTGACACAAATGAAGGAGAGTTTGATGAGCCTCTGGAGGAAATGCATGATTGGATTTTGCAACCGTTTCTACCAATATTCAACTCTATTCCTTCTCTAGACCTGAGCCGGAAGTACACCCTAGAGAACTGTTTATTCTCAGAGGAAATTCATTACACTGTCAAAGTGGTAGGCGGCAATTTAGTCCCAGCTTTTCTTGAGAAAACGGATGGCAAGAAGAACCACCTTGTCGGAGCTATTCTACCCTCTTCCTCCTATATCGACTACTCGGCGTTTCCCGTCTACCATCCCAGTGAGATTCACGTTCCAGTCAATGCGGAATCGACCTCATTACCCTCTATACCTCGTAAGGTGTTTATTTGAGGGCAATCGTCGCCCAGTTTCTTGAAGATTGTGTATGGAGGTGATGCGGGAATCACTGTTCGAGAGCTCCACGCCTATTCAAAGATACATGCTACTCAATTCGATGCCACTGTTCTTACATCACGTCTCCATGGTTTGGTCCAGGATCATGATGGGCACGTAATGGGACTCCTTCTATCATTTATTGATTGTCGTGGGGTAACACTCAATTGCATTGATACACGCAATCCTAAGTATTCCAAGTTCGGACCAAAGTGGTTCAGCCAAATTTCCCTGACATTGAAGCACCTTCATTCATGTGGGATAGTTTGGGGAGACACAAAAGCCGCCAATGTGCTCATCGATGTGAACCAGGATGCGTATCTGATTGACTTTGGGGGTGGTTATACCGAAGGTTGGGTTGAAAGAGACGAGTCTAATTCAATCGCAGGAGACCTTCAGGCCTCGAAAGGATTAAGCAGCACCTCTTCAGGAATTCACAATAAAATTCATTCTCCGCGCCTGATGTTGTGAGGTCCGCAACTATTTTTCCTCCCAACCTACATAGTGATTTCCTCTAGCGTGGGACATATCCGAAAGTCGTCTTAAAGGCGCCCTGGAAAAACATGAATGGCATACTCAGGATAGTTTAAACTAATAATAACCCAGGGGTTGTTCCATTTTGTTTGAAGGTTTCTCGGACCGACAGAATTTCACACATGATTAGTTGCTTCTCGGCTGGCGAGACCGAGTCGTTCTTATTCTACAGGCGACATTTAATGTGCCGGTCCGAGGGGCTGTCGGTATATCTCTGAAACCATAAATACATCATCTTCATCTCATTGTCCATCTTCAGTACCATTCATTATCATTGCGATAATATCTCGACTACGTCGCACCTACTATCCAAAATGCCAGCAGTACAGTATCCAGAGCCTGCAAACGCTGATGGGGTATGTCCCTCCCCCAAACGCAAAATTTATGGTCACAGACTAGTTCTAACGTAATATGATTTCTAAGCTGGCATTCGAGCCTGGCTCAGAAGAGAGGAAGCTCTTGAGGGCTGCTCTCGCAGAGATGGAAAGCAACGTCACCAAGATCCCTAGCATCATCAACGGCGAACGCATCCGCACCGGCCACAAGAGCAAGCAAGCCAACCCCTGGGACCGGTATGGCGCACCTTTAGCAGAGTACCACCAAGTGGATGCGGAGACCATCAAGGCGAAAGCCATTCCCGGTGCGCTAGAGGCAAGGAAAAGCTGGGCCAACATGTCATTCAAGGACCGTTGTGCCATCTACAAAAGAGCCGCAAAACTTGTTGAGTCGCCCAAATACCGGTGGAAGCTGATGGCGGCCACCATGATCGGACAAGGAAAGACATGTGGACAGGCGGAGGGCGACTGTATAACGGAAGTCATTGATACTCTGAATTTCCATGTTTATTTTTGCGCCCAGCTCTACGAGCAACAACCCCTCAAGCAATTTGACTCGTCTTCCAGTAGGCTCGACTATCGACCCCTAGAAGGCTTTGTGCTCGCTATCTCACCTTTTAACTTTACGGCGTTGGGAGCACACATTGCTTTCACGCCTGCTCTCTTGGGAAACGTCATCCTTTGGAAGCCCTCGCCCATGGCCGTGTTGTCGAACTATATCCTCTACCAAATTATGGAGGAAGCTGGTATGCCAAAGGGCGTTATCCAGTTTTTGCCCGTGGTGGATCCGACTACAGTTGTCGAACCAGCCCTCGCCAGTCCTCATTTCGCCGGTTTACACTACACCGGCTCCTCATCCGTCCTACGAACACTCTGTACTCAAACAGGGACAAATACCCATATCTACAAGAATTTCCCACGGATTGTTGGAGAGAGTGGCGGCAAGAACTTCCATCTCATCCATAACTCTTGCAAGGATGACGTTGAGTGGTTGGCATCCGCAGCAGTTCGTTCGGCGTACGAGTTCCAGGGCCAAAAGTGCAGTGCCTTGTCCCGTTTGGTTGTCCCGAAAACCATGTGGGAGCAAGGGGATCTGAAAAAGGCGCTCGTGCAAGAAGCATCCAAGATGACATACGGCAATGATGTCAAACAGCTTCATCACCCCTTGGGCCCCATGGTTTCGGAGGCGTCCTTTCAGCGGTTTGAACAGTTTGTCCAGCACGCCCAGGACGACGGCCATGAGCTGATCTACGGCGGCAACACAGACGGCAGCAAAGGTTTCTTTGTGCAGCCTGCCATTTTTGAAATGAATCAGACAATCAACAGTTTTGAGTCGGATTTAATGACCAAGGAGCTCTTTGGGCCCCTCTTCGCCGTTCAGACATATGATGATACATCACCTACTGGATTTGAGGACATATGCGGGCTTATTGACCGCACGTCAGAGTATGCTTTGGCCGGCTCTGTGTTCGCCCGGGACAGGGAGGCTGTCAAAATTGCTGATAAGAAGCTGCGGGATTCGGTTGGAATGTTTTGCATCAATGACAAGAGCACTGGCGCCATTATCGGCGCGCATCCTTTTGGTGGAGCCAGGTCCAGCGGCACAAACGACAAGGCAAACTCGATGAATGTTCTGCTCAGATTCTCAAGTATTCGTTGTGTCAAGGATTCTTATATCAGCAGTAGTAGCACCCTGAGTGCCTGTCATATCCCTGAGTAGATCGGGGAGCAATAGGATGTGCCAGATTAGGATGAGCTTTAACATCCTTTTCAGATTGATTTATTCAAATGAAGGTTTTATTCTCGCACTACGTATCGGCTACGTTTGAATAAAGACATGATTAAGGCTCCCAAATAGTATCAAGTACATAGTAGTAAAGTTCTCTAGCACGTTTGAGTGTAGGAATACAACTTAGCAATACAATAAATACTTTTAAACCAGAGAGAAATGCAATCAATAAACCAAGACAGTAGGGATATAGTTCTTTTCCCTAACATTTTCCAACGCACTTGACCACTACGTAATACTATTTCTGCGGACGCGATACATGTTCATTTCACGCACATCTTCACCCAGGGAGAATAACCATCGGATTTATCCTCCGATTGAGGTTTACCCCGCAGGGTATATCCAAAGGTTCTCTCGGCGGACCGAGATCGAGGATCTTGGCACCCATTCTCGGGCCGCGAAGCTATAGACAAGTCCCCTCCAGGGGTGCGTACCGTCATGACATGGTTAAATAACCCATATTTCACACTCGAGAGCATTCACAAAAGTATCAAATTGATAATCACCTACATACGTGCCTGTCATTCAAACATGGGAGTTAACGCCGAATTAACAGTTGCCGTCATCGGCTGCGGTAAGTAGTACGCCAATATGGCTGTCTCCTAAACACAGACACCGTTAACCCCGTTGCTGAGCAGGAACACTGGGAACTGCAATTGCTGCCGGTCTTCTCAGTCCAAAAGACCCGACTGAACTCAAAGTCAAGCGTCTTACGGCCACGGTTGGAACCGAACCTTCGAAACGGCGTGTTGAAGATGCCCTATCCCAACACTCGTCACAACTCACAGTCCTTACCCAAGAGGAAAATGTTCGCACCGTGCGGGAGGCAGATCTGGTATTGCTGGCTATAAAGCCTGTCAAGAGAGCAGATGTCTTTGCTGTGCCAGGTTTCAAAGAAGCTTTACAAGGTAAACTAGTTGTCAGCATAATGGCAGGTATCACCACCAAGGCGTTGAATAGTCTGGTCTTCGGCGAAGACGGCGCCTCAAACCGTGGAAGCGCGCTTCAATGTGTGCGTGCAATGCCCAATATGGCGGCCAAGATCCGAGAGGCTGTGACATTGTACACCGCTGGCCCCGGCACCACCAAGGAGAACCTCGAGATTGCGTCCTGGGTATTCAGTCAGGTTGGGGAGGCTCATAGAATCCCTGAAAGCTCTTTTGATATCTGTGCTGTTCTAGTTGGTTGTGCTGGCTCCCTGCTGCTCCTTGCGATCGATGGGCTCCTGGATGCTGCCGTCGCGGAGGGCGTGAAGAGGCCCGAGGTGCAAAATCTGGTGGTAAACAGTGCGATTGGGATGATGAAGCTGGTACCTGCTGGAGATCACCCTAGTGTTCTTCGAGAGAAAATTGCTTCTCCCGGCGGTTGCTCTATCCGAGCCCTTCTGGAGTTGGAAAGGCTGGGTGTTCGCGCGGCGTTCACGACTGCCATCATGGCGGCCGCGGAGAAATCTAAACGCATGTCACTGTCTTGAAAGCTTGGTATTTCTTAGATAGACCGAAACTGTCTCTTACTTCCCTTGGCAGAATGAATGTGACCAGCCCTATATCGACTTTAAATTGTCCTCCCTTACAAAAATAATTGTAGATTTTCTGTCGGCATCGATGAGTCTCGGTCGGGAGTCTCTTCCGACTGCCAGGATCCTTTCCTTGATATATAAGAGGGGTCACCCTCAAATCTACCCTACCAAACTTCATAGCTTCTTTGATTATTAATATTACTGTACCATGTCGCTTGTCCAGAAGCCTGTTCATTTGACATTTCTCGGATGCGGTAAGCTGTGTTATTCCTTGTCCCGCGCAAGTTGGGGCTGGAATGATGATTTGACAACGTCTTAGGCCACATCGGCAGAGCTCTACTCGGAGTTCTACTTCCACGGGTCGCTCAGCCTGACAGTCCGATTTCTAAGATTACCGTTGCTCTTAGGCGTAAAGAATCAGAAGCACAGCTTCGAGACCTGTACCACAGCAGTCGGGCTCCAGTGAACATTGTTTCTGGCCAAAATATCAATGCGGTCAAGAACGCAGACGCCATTCTTTTGGCCTTTCCCCCGGAACAGGTACATAAGGTTCTTGAGCCATTCGAAATGCGACAAGCCTTACGAGACAAGATTATCATCAGCATTCTCGCCAGAACACCTCAAGACAAACTAAAGCAATTAATCGGAGGAAATGACAAGACAAATGGTCTGGTGATGAAAGACATCCGACTCGTTCGTGCAATGCCAACTATGGGAACCGAAGTTCAGGAATCGGCGACTCTCATCGGCGATCCCAGTAGTCCTGCAGAGAAAGAGGCTCTGGAATTGGCGATGTGGATGTTCAACTTGGTCGGCAAGGTGTTTAAAATCTCACCTGATTATTTTGACACCTCAACGGGTATGAGTGCATTTTGCAACGCACTGACGACGGTAGCATTGCAATCTATCGCCCAAAAGGCTGCTGCCAAGGGTGTTCCAATAGAGAAGGCTGTTGCCATCGCTTCCCAATGCATTCGAGGGATGGTGAGCATGGCTTTGTCCGGAGTCAGTCCTGAGCAATTGGAGCATTCGTTATCTGCACCGGGGAGTATAACTGGGCAAGCGATATCTGGACTCAGAGACGGTCAACTAGCGACTCTTCTTGAATCTTCATTTTCCGCAGCTATTACGAGGGCAAGAGATGAGCATTCATAGTCTACGATTCTGACTAGTGGAAGCTTTCGTCTGATGATTGCGAATTCATGACACTTCCAGATGCTGAGATAGTTTTCTGCCCTGCTTGACACAGGAAATTAAGCCAACACAGGTTGATATTGATGAGATGAGTGCGAATTGTGAAAGAGATTCTGTACCTCAATTATAAAGGTACGACTGGTTTTGACACCTCGGCCCGGACTAGCTTACATCCCAATACGGGACTGCCCCATGTGGTGCAAACTATTATTGATAATCGGGGGTGATATACTAGTCGGATATATGAAAATACATGAGGGTTTTAAAAGATGTGAAAAATGGCATGAAACCTTTGGAACGTCACTCAAGCAACGCGAGTTAGATGTAGTGCTGCCTAACCCCGCTCATATCTCGCAGCCTGTTGCAAATTTAGCGGCTATAGAGCTCTAAAAGTCTTGCTCATCAAACCGTAGCTCAGATTTTGATTTTTGAAGTTCATGGATTCCTTCTTAATGGACCTATTTCCCTTCACTCATCAGCTGGCAACTTGTCTCTATCGAATGCGATGAGTTCGCTGCTTGAATCGCAATCCGCTGAGGTATGGAGCGCTTCTTAAGTTCAAAGGCCGAGTATATTATCAAGCTCACACAACCCCAGGTGATCGTTCTAGACGGTCACCTTCAGTCCATCGCAGTGAGGAAGATTAACCAGCTCAACCAGGGAGGTACAGTACATAGCGTGGAACTTGAAGCAACGTCTTCACCTCGCGATTTTCCGTCGAGTCATTGTCAAACAAGAAAAGGATGGTTGGCAAACGGAATTTCAGCGTGAGAAAAAGGCATATGAAAGGTTGATAAGTCTTCAAGGGAAAACGATCCCTGACTATCTGGGAGAAGGCTTTTTCAACGATCGTTCAGCGATTATACTGTCTGAAATTACGGGGACGCCTCTACATCTACTTGCTCGGGAGACCCAGGTTGATGAAGAAAGGTTATAATCCCAGGTTATGGACGCTCTCAAAGATTTACATGAAAAGAAGGCCAAGTATTGGGATGAGAGGCTAGAAAACCTTTTGTTCTGCGACAACGGAGATTCCAACCCCAGTAAAGTGGTGATTGTCGATCTCGAGGATGTTTTGTTCCCTGAGGACTCTCCTTCTTGGGATAAATTCGATCAACCCTGGGAAAAAAAGCCTCAACTCTGCGACGGCGTGTTCCCTTATGACGGAATTTAAAAGATTGAGGCGTCTTTACAGCCAACCAAGAACAATCAACTCGATGAGTGTGTTTGCCAACAACGCCAACGGGAATGGTGGGGAGTTGGAGCACGTTCTCTATGTTGTTCATCCACCTTATATGCCAATTCCTCAAATCACATCCTCAAATAATTGGAAACAAAAGCAGATTCAACCGCAATTATGGAGTGTGGAAGGACATTTATGCCCAATTGGAGTACCTATGGGCGCGGCTACAGTGCTGCCCTATGCAGATGACTCAGATCTACAGAGCGCTGTCGAGTACTGCTACATATAGTCACGATTCATCGATATCACAACCTCTGCATCTTGAGTCTATTCCACGAAGGGAGTAACATGGTATTCATTTGACGGTGGGGCGTAAATTTAGAATATCATTGTTTTCGAGAAGATCCTCGATGTAGAGAAACAGCCCAAGCGGGATATTGAAACATGTCAGCCTAGACTTGTGACTAATTCGAACCCAGATTGTAGAGTGCGGCAATCAGGGTTCACAAGGGATTTCCCACCGGGGCCAGAAGGTCACTATCATCAGACCTCCCCGGCTATGGTCTGATCCGCCTGGACCGCACCCTAGATAGCCCTATTATGGATACGTTGCTGACGTGATAAGTAGCCAACAATTAGAATACTTAATACAGATGATGAGAGATATTATTGTTAAATCTGTAGAGAATATATTAGATCAAAAATAGAATGAATTACATATCTAAATCTCTGATCCTTCAGGATGTCTATACGGCGGTACCTCGATATAGTCCGCCATATAGGGCACAGTCACGATCTCGGGCGGTGATTGGCCCGTTTAAAAGATCCTCGGATCAGCCACGCAGATTATTCGATCAGCCGAGGCACAAGAGGAAGAATCTACATCTCGCTGGGTCATTGCACAACCCGCCGCCAAGCATCAGGCGATTTTATCATGTAATTACCTTCAGTCGGAATAAATCTCATTGAGGATTCCAATTAGATGATCATCTCCTTATAAAAGGAACCCCCTGGAAATATAATCAACCCTACTGCTGTCCGAAGCACCGAGCAGAACCGTAAGCATGGCTGATTATTTGTTGTCTCAAACGCTCTCGGCGCGCTATTACCAGCCCGATCGGTTCCCGCACATATCGGAGGCAATCGGCGCAGAGCCGGGATCGGACCATGGTCAGATTCTTGACAAGAGCTCACCCGAGCCCTCATCGGCGAACCGAGTGAGGAAACGCGGTAGACCGAGAAAAGCTTCTGGCAATACCTCTCCTGGTGTATGACTGTTGCTCTGTGGCAAATTATTCTTTTGGGCAATGGCTAATACTAGAGTAGGACCGTCGGGCTCAGATTCGGGCTGCACAAAGGACTTACCGACTGAAGAAAGAGGCCATGTTTCAGGATCTGAAAACCCGCGTGTCGGAGCTTGAAGAAAGCATGGCCAGAATATCTCAATCGCTATCCACATTCTACCGCATGGCCGTTCAGTCTGATCTCAATCTCACTCATCCTTATCTCTTCCAGCAACTCAACTGCACCGTCTCGCAGGTAAAGCGTGAAAGTAAATCATCAAATGAGAGCTCATCATCTGCTGCGGGGCTTCATCATATAGAATTCGCCGCTTTATCATCCGCAAAGGCAGCCAACGAGGCATCCACCTTTGGATACACGATGAACATGAACCCCGGGGGGAGTGGAACGTTCTACAAGCCACCAGGAAGTGACCGCATTAGAGTATCACCTTCTGTCCGATATGCGAATCGCTCATATTTGGGAAATCTCCCGAGGGACATCGAAAGACCATTGAACAGCAGTGGTACTTTCACATACAGCTATAACGAATCGACATTCGCTCGTCGACTCCACCGATACTGCATAGAGTACGCCTACCAATTATTCACTGACCCGCGAACGGACCCCCAGGACATCTATCGTGTCTTCCGTCTGGTGAGCTGCCTGCGTCAAGAGGATAAAATGGCCCGCTGTCTTGCTACCCTCCTCAGTGCAGGCCCAAAAGAGCCTTTGGAAAGACCGAAGGTGCCTTTCTACTGCATTGGCGGTGCCGGCACGCATTACCCACAGGTGCAACCTGATGGAAAGCCTTTGTATCCCGAGAATATGAGACTTCCGGGCCGAGTGCTGGGCTCGATTCCGGGCAGCGCTCCGGAGATGGACAATAAGCCGTCAGCGGAGAAGAGACAGGAGCTTCTTAAGATATACGGGTTAGATGGTACTTGGCTTGATTGCCGTGATGTCCAAGGTTATCTCGAAGAAAAGGGCTTCTGTCTTGATGATTCACCGTGTGTCTTCGCCACTCCTACGTCGGAAAATCAGGAGAATGCTCCAAAGACTGAGCTGAATCAATCAAAGGACATTCCTATGGACTTAGATGATCGTCCGGAGCTCAAATCGCCGTCTCTACACAATTCTGATAGAACAGACAGCGCAACAGGACAAGCGACCTGGGTCCTTAACATTGACGGATTCGTTCAGGGTAAGTTCTCTGGATGATAATATTCCAACCTTGAGATGCTAATCCAGACTAGCGCTTTTGAAGAAGATGGTTATTCTGGGACGAGCCCCCGGCTTCCGATTGACTGACGTCGAAGCCGCCGTCAAATCAGCAGCAAATGTATCGTCGAGCTAAGCTTCCTACCTTGCGATCTACAAGCCCGGGGCTTTCAGGGAATGATTGTTCATTTTTGGTGTTCTTTTCTCCCGCCCCTATCTTTTACCAGTGATTTTCACGTGTCTGGGGATGGGCTTTCTTATCAGCACCCAGGATAACAGGGCGAAAATCTCCAATGGCTGAGGAAGAAACCCTTTTTAACCATAATGCTAATTCTATTTTACGGCATCATGTATGAATGATTGAATGAGGAAATGAACGACGGAGTTTACAGGCATAGGTTCCCAGAATGAAACTGTATTCTTGCTTTACAGTGCCAATGGCCCCTCTGACTACCAAATTGTTTGGGAGCAAGCTATATTGGCAGCAACCCGTTGCTTATATCAGGGACAAAAGCTGACAGGTAAGATCAGTTCGTCTTTCAGTAATGCATGGCCTAGATGAGGAATAATCGTTCACTAGGGTATGGAAGTAAGGTGACCCGTCGACACGGACAACCATTGGCTGACCGACCTGCGGACGATGATGCAATGCCGCATTACCAATGCGGCATTCGGACTTAACGTCACCGAACACCGACCTGTCATTCTCGCCGTTCTTCTATTTAAACGCAGCTCAATTACTGCAGTCATCACCTGGAAGAATTACTCAGAGTTTACTCGGATTGTTGTACTCCTCGCATCTGTACTTCCACTCCAGACTCTAGAGATCTCAGTCGCCATGGTGGGCATCAACGAAGTCCGCAAATCCAACGCCGCTCTCCACGCCCGCGATGGAGACTTCGTCGCGGTTTTCGTAGGAGGAACCAGTGGAATCGGAGAAGCAACAGCCAAGGAGCTAGCGAAGGCCATCAAAAAGCCGACAATCCACCTCGTGGGACGGAATCAAGCCGCCGGATCCAAGATACTAGAGGAACTCAAATCAGCCAATCCCGACGGAGCCTTCCACTTCATTCAATCAGACGTATCACTTCTCCGGAACGTAGACGAAGTGTGCTCGGAAATCAAGCAGAAGGAAAAGGCGATCGATCTACTATTCCTCTCGACGGGACATCTTGCGACCTCGAAGCAAAGCAAGTAGAACCACACATCCCGTCATCTGAGTACCAGGCACTGACTGTGAAGCAGACACAACTGAAGGCCTGGAGAACAACCATGTCCTCCGCTATTACTCTCGTATGCGCTTCGTCCACAACCTCGTCCCGCTGCTTGGCGCATCCAACGGCCCAGCCCGCGTCGTGAGCGTGCTAGCCGCCGGCCAGGAAGGCAAAATTGAAGAAGATAACTTCGATTTACAGAAGTCGTGGTCGTTCATGAAATCCAACACGTATGCCGCGACCATGAATTCCCTCGCTGTGGAGCACCTGGCCACACTGTACCCGTCCATCAGCTTCGTTCATATATTCCCCGGCATCGTCCGCACACCTCTCATGAACAAGACCATCGGCTGGATCGCGGGCCCAATCGTTACCTTCCTATCGCGTCCGATGTCGATTTCCCCGCAGGAGAGTGGTGAGCGGCACTTGTTCATCTCGACCTCCGCTGCTTACCCGCCCGCGACGCCTCAGGATCCGGCCAATGCAGGCGTGCCGCTTGTGGAGGGGGTGAAGACCAGCGTAGCTTCGACTGGGAAAATCGGCGGAGGATCGTATATCCTCAACTATGACGGGGCCAATGTAGCAAAGGAGAAACTCATGAGCGGATATCGGGCGGAGGATCTCCCGAAGAAGCTCTGGGCTCATACTCTGGAGACGTTCAAGAAGGTGTTTGATCCGGCGCAGTAAACGTTCATATTCATAGTTCAATACTTACGTACTTAATGTTTTGTCTGCCAGACTATCCATAAAACCATAGGGGAAACAATTAGTCACCAAGTCCCTGTAGATAGCATCCAACCCTTCCTGCCCAAACCAACACTACACAGTATATTCTGCTGAGGCCTTAATACGCCCGCCAAGAGGATCGACATATAGCCTCCCATAGAACTGAGGATCCTCTGCCGAGGTGGAGTAGTATGATGTCATTTCCCATGACCAGTGCAAGCTGCATCTTTCTAGAACACTGCCACATTAGTACACATATAGCTCAACAGTCCCCAGTTTCCTTAAAAATATGCCAGCCTTTACAAAACTCCTCCTAAAGCAATTCCATCCAAAGCCCTCCAGCACAACAAAGCCCCTCTAAGTCTACATACCAGAATACAGACCAAAAAAATGGGCTGGAACCTAGACTACAGCGCCATAACCCCAGGCCCAGGGGGCACGGTCATGCTGGGCGAGAAAGGCGGTGCCGAAGCCGTCGCACGCCGGGCAAAAGAGCGTCGAGCCCGAGAACGGGCGCTCGCCTTGCAGGAAGGCAGATTGACGGATGATACCATGTCGGGGACGACGCTTGTTCCTCGATCACAGTCCATCAGCAGTGGTGTGAAACCGGGGTCTAGCGGCCACGAAAAGGCGCCAGGTGGTGGGCAGATGGCGACAGCCGTGACTGAGGGTCGTACTCCGGAGGTTAGCGGTGAGAAACAGAGCGGGTTTTGGGCGAGGTGGAGGGAATTTAGAGAGAGGAATTTGCCGTGAGGGTTGGCTTTTGTTGGGTTGGATTGGACTTTATACCCGTTTTGTTAATTTACTTGTTCTTTGGTGATACCGTTCTTTGTTTGTGTGTTGGTCTGGTCGGTATTTTCTTGGACATGCATGAGAAGGAAATCGGATTGAGTCGACAACAAGGCATGAACCTGGTATCAAAACTATCTCGTAAGATGCGCAGCCATGTAATCCGGAAAGTAACGTAAACACCAGTTTGAAAGAGTACGTCTACAAAGCTGAGAATGGTAGGTAGCTTGGAACCTACCTTGCCCATTGTGATATTAACAAAGCCCGCAGATCAAACATGGATGTTTCCACTTACTAAAAAAGAAGCACTTTAATAGACCACGGTATAATCCGCTAAGATGGAAAAGTTCTATTCGGTTTTTGCCTTGAACATAGACTGTTCCCAATGACCCCATTGTAGGGTGTATGCATATACTACACATGCCAGATGAAAACTACCTCGATAACCAATTTCTATAAATGGGGATAACTGTCACTTTGTTCATTGACATCTTTTCTTCTCTATTACTTCAGATTGACTTCTTTGTTGGTCATCTCCTTGTACTGCATATCAAAGACAACAATCGCATTACTTCTCAAGACCAATGCTAACTACGACAGTCATGGCGTATTCACAAAGACCATTGTTCGCATGCTGTGAGAATTCGATGCCATCCGATCCCATGCGGGCAGAAAGATCGTGGGCAATACAATCTCTCAATGAGTGGTTTTCATTCATCGCTACAGAAAAGATTCTGAGTTTAACAGCGGATCACAATATACTACGGTGGGAAACTGTATACCAGCTGTGTATCAATTCCAGTAAGGAGGAGGTACTACGACTCCTGAGATTAGGGCTCTTATATTCCGTGCCCTGGCATCAGAACAATCTATTTCATGCCGCTGCCAGGAGACAAGATACCGACCCCGAGATAATAGATCACCTGCTGGCCAATCTACCCCAGGATCAATACTTTCTGGCTTTTCAACCAGACGATACTGGCTAACGCCGCTACAAATTGTCTTAAGCCAGCCCCACTTCGGTGCAAAGGAGGCGAGGCTATTGATGTGGGCCCTCGAATTAATGAGGCACTGGTGGGATATGATGGACTACAATAGAATGCTCACTATTGCTGCGCGGAATGGGAATATTGGTGCCGTCAAATTTCTCCTCGACAATTTGCGTTATGGGCAGTGCGGTATGAACATAGATCCACTATTCGGGGCTTTTCAATACATGACAGAACAGATTGGCAATGCCGCACAATGTGAAAATGGATGTGACATACTTAGACTGCTCGCCTTGTATCCAAGCACGCGAAGTGGGCTTGGACGGGAAAGTGGGATACGCCATTGAGGAGCAAGTCATTGGTCTTTCAAATACATGTAGCTACATAAGTGGGCTTACTGTTTGACTCGGTGCTATGGATCTAAATACCATTCTTCACATATACACAACATGCTTCAGACCCAACAGCTATTGGGTGAGTAACTGGTTCATACCTAATCATGTTTTCTTGCATATCCATCTATATCTAACCGTCAAACAGTGATAGAGGTTATAGTTGATGTACAATGTTGGGTGTGTGGCGATTTGTTATTCTCTCCGAAGGCCAATGAAATATGGCAATTCCCATTTTACTGTTATGATGCCAGAAGGGTGGATCAATTACCCCATTTCTTAGCATATGGTAAGTTGACATGAGAGAGAATGTGGATCTAGCTGCGACGGTGACCATATTGGCATTGCATTGTTCATAGGTTGGATATATCAGAAAACTCGAGTAATACAACATCTTACGTCTTATTACTTTGTCTACTATAGTCTCTCCCACCGCAAAGCCATGGAGCCGCCTAGGGCCTCTGACTGAAATCATACGAGTTTCCAAACCCCCTATTCAAATACCGCGACATGGCCTCCGACTCCGTAACCCAGTCGACAGGAGTCTCAAGGCTCGTCTCATTTTCCACCAGGGGCTTCAAATCCTCCGCAAGTTCCAACCTCATGGGGTTTCGATACCACGGCGCAAAATGAACTGCGATCATTAGCCACGATGGCTCTTTAAAGGGCATTTGAGACTTACTCATTGCTAACATAACCCTACCTCATCGGTTTGGTTTCCTATTCCCGCATGCCACAGCCTCAAGTCCCTCAGAACCAATGCGCCCTTAGGAACAACAGGCTGACACGGCGGCCGGATCATTCTTCGCTTTTCCAGGGCATTCAGTTGAATTCGCCCGCTTGCTCGCTCACCGTGCATTCCTTCCTGGATGTGTAGTCCCGAGTCAGTGTGTGTTCCCAGCCATATCTCTGTGGACCCGTTTTCAGGAGTCATAGTGATCAGTGGGACGTTTACGACGTAGGCGAACGGGTGCGTTGGGTGGGCGAAATCTGCATCAGAGTGGACTGGCTGGGACATGGGCGGGTTTTCAGCTGTAGGTGGCATAGCTGAGTTTCCAGAGCCGAAGGTCCATTTTGGACGGGGCCCTAGCGCCGTTGAGGTTATTTGGGTTGCAATGGGATCTGCGCCGTTATTAGTATGTATTATTATACATTGAGTCAGCGTCAGACACATACTGAGGAAGATATCAGAGTCAAAGTATTTCCGTACGGGGGGAGGATCCTGCTGGATATTCCCGGGATTGTAGTTAAAGGGACTGTTTTCCTTATTCCGCAGTGTCCATGCATCCTCGACCATTTTGTGGTTTAGTCGGTCCAGGGCATCGTGGGGCACGACGTTCTCCACTACGACTAGGCCGTCGTGGTGGAGACTTCGGATTGCGATCTCCAAATTCTGCGGAGAAAGTTGGCGGTTCTTGATTTCTGTCTGTGAGGGGGAGATGCTAGTTGGGAAGCTTGACATGTTTCGATGTTGCGTGCAGAACCTCGCAGGCTTGCACAGTCTAGCGACGGTGGTGATGTGTTGCATGTTCGTATGACGAAAGGACAAGTATGGAGTGTTATCAATTAAATGTGGTCTATTTCATGTCTGAGTAGATATGTACAGAGGAATATGCTCTCCTTGCATCTTCAGGGTTAGGGGGGTTTTATAGTCCTGTCTGCCATGATGTCTCCATGTATTGTCCACGATCAACGTTCGGCTTTCGCACTTCGCATTTCGTTTTTGAGTGGGTGTGGAGTGCTGTGTGTATTGTATAATAGTGCGTGGGCGTATTTTGCATTTGGACTATTGGCCTATTAACACAGTGGTTATAAAGGTTTCGTGGCAATGAAAAGATCCACTTGGTGACGCATTTAGCGATGGCTTGCATTCCGGCGAGGATTCGAGGATAATGCGAGCTCCAGCTAGCTCGCTACTCCACCATGCCCCGACCCTTTCTAACAAATAGTAGGTCTAGCCCATTATCTCAGGGCTGCTTCAGTACGCTAATGCAGTGTCACAATTTCTCCATTGTTAGGATGGTACACTAGACCCCACTTGTATTCAATCTGGCTCTGATAAAGCTTTCTATTAACATAAGATAGTCAGCAATGCAGATCCAGAAAGATTAAATGTGAGCCCGGCGAGTCAGCTCCATTGGATCTATGGACTAAGTTTCATAACAGGTGATGGACATCGACCCGTGTGTCTTCGCTGCCAAAAAGCTTCTCGAGATTGCCAGTGGAGCAACCGTTCAGCAAGAGAGCAACAGTCCAGATCGCCCACTACCCCAGACCAAAGCTTAACAACCAGGGCGCGATCCGCCGAGTACGTATCGACGAAAGATCCTGAAAAGGCACTCCGAGATCCCCAAATTGCCGCGATCTTCCGTTACTACATCGAGCATCTGGCCGGATGGTATGACCTCAACGACAGGAAAAGACATTTCGGTGACATAGTCCCTTCTTGTGCGCGGAAAAACTCGCTTCTTCTCAGCGCCATTCTACCTTTGCGGCGGCGAGCCAGAGCTCGAGCTTCCTTAAGAAAGACCTCTGGGACGTGGCAGAGTCGTATCACCTCGAGAGTGTTCAGGCACTGCTACAGCTGACGGAAAATCCAGATGAATTCCGGACCGGCGAGACACTTGCTGCTATTTGTCTTCTGCGATCTTATGAGATCATATCCCGTGCGTATCTCCCTGATCCTGTTAGTAGTGTGTGTTAACTTGGCGTAGAAAATATCAGTTGTCAGAATCATCTTCAGGGATCATACTCCTTGCTAGCAAGTCGGCCTGCTGGGCTTGAAACGGGGTTACTCAGCGCCGGCTTCTGGAATTACCTCCGAGAAGATATTACCGTGGCGCTTATAGAAAAACGAAGTCTTATGATAGAGCTCTCTCATGAACAACTCCCTCCAACAATCGAGGGCGAGGATGACCACGCCAACAGGATAACGTACTTACTGGGGAAAGTTATCAACCGATGCCTCGATCAAGATGCGTCGCCGTTAGAGCATCACGAGTGGCACTCACTCAGCGGCGAGCTCGGTACATGGCGTGCATCTCTACCTGCCTCGTTCGAGCCTATTGATACTCCGGGCCTCTACGGACAAAGCAGCTTCCCATGTTTATGGACTGTCAGCGGATGGCATGGTATAGACACTTTATGGTACCCATTTATGTACGGAATATGTGAGCTGACGATATCAGCTTCGAGCCTGCAATACTACCACACGGCCCTGGCCATCCTGAGCGTTGCTGAGCCGATGCAGACAACAATGAATACACTACAGCAAATTGATCGAATTAATGACTTTGAAAAAAAGCTCGACCATCATGCAATTCAAGTCTCGGCTCTTGCGATTTTCAGCAATTCTGCGCCCGTGTGGGTCAATTCGTTTGGCCCTATTTCGTTCTGTTAGTGTTACGCACCGGACCGCTGGGTTTATTGCTGACTATAACAGGCGGGCCATGGTTGAAAGATTCACGGAGAATTCACGAATTAATCGAGGAGACACGAAGATGGGGAAGCAAGACCGGCTGGCCTGTGATGAGTATAGTAGAGTCGCTGTCGCGATCGGGGACTCTCGGATGAAGATATGGCATCGGAAACCGTGGGTCGTGTAGGGCTTATCCGAGAGTGGAACCAATAAACAGGGGCTTGTGGTTTAGTGGTATAACGCTCCATTCGCATTGGAGAGGTCCCGGTTTCGATTACCGGCGAGTCCACGATTTTTGCGTCCGACGTGTATTTTTTTTTTTGAATCTATATAGCCGATTCCTTATGCTTAGCTTTTTATTTTAACATTTTAACAAATATTTAGACGACTATGTTCATCAAAATTCTGGCTCGGGGCCTGCGTTGCTAGTATGGTTGAAAACCATCGGGTTCTCGTATGCACGGGATATACTTGCAGTCAGAAATATATAACTACAAGCTGCAAGAAGGATGAACAAACCGGCAATTGATCGATACAACACTCTCTATCATACTTACACAGACGCTGGATATAAGACATCAGATTTCGCTCTAACACCTCAACTAATACTCGATAGTAAAGAAATACTAATTTCCGACGGATTTGACCGAAGGTTGAAGTACCTGCTGGAGATTGTCTGTAGGAGCCTACTGCTTTTAGCCTATGCTTCATGTAGCCTTTATGCCGCCCGGTTTTCAACAAGTGGTCCCATAACTCAGTCGGTTAGAGTGCTGAGCTAATAACTCAGAAGTCGAGAGTTCGAGCCTCTCTGGGACCAGCTTTTTTTGTCCTCAGCGAAACAAACACCACCCTGTGATCATTGGGCAATTCCTTTTGTCGGGTGGGTCCAATATCCCTAGCGGAGAATATCCACACATACGCAGTCCTTTCTTTGGAGGCTTAACTCTACCGAGCCACAGTGTAAAGGTTTATGCACTCTATACCCATATCCAGAGGCCGATCATGTGTCCTTACCCTCCACTGTCTATACTACGGGCCTTGAGACCTATATCTGTCTTTTCTCGGAGCTATGGCGACACATCTCTAGGCCCTTGCTAGTGCCATAATAGGACTTGCTGCCCGTACTGTACGACATGTAGTAGTAGTTGACACGGCAAAGTTGGGTGCTTCTTACTAGACATGATCTATCAACATGGCATTCGAAACTAGATCGAACGATAGTACAGAATACAGAGTCAGAATGTCGCGATTTCACATTACATATCCGACTGTATTCAGGAATATTTGAAAACAGTGACCGTAACATTTGAAGAAAGACGTGATGTTGAAGCGATCAATCGAACGAATTCTTTGATTAGCTGTACATCGAACCTTGCCATTGATAAAATAAATAATAAGTCAGTTATTTCATCGAGGGCGCGTGGTTTAGTGGTATAACGCCTGATTTGCATTCAGGAGGTCCCGGTTTCGATTACCGGCGTGTCCATTTTTTGCTGTTTTTACGTCCGCCCTGATAGGTAGATAACCGTTGGTACGTCGAAAAAGAATTACATCTTTTTTGCTTTTGCTGTATTTTTGTACCGAAGAAAATAAAACAAACATTCACAGATTGAATTAAAAATAGAAATAAAGTACAGATCCATACCAAACAAACGAATGAGTTGTAGCTATGCATCGACCTACTCCGCCACCTCAAATATCGTAGAGAGTTTCTTATGAATACACTCAAAACTAAAATCCGATGCACCCCGACCAACTCGTCGTCGCTGGACAAGTAACCGAAATACAGCAGGATGCATAGCTGGCTGTGCTGTCCTCATAAGGATACTTAATGTCCTTGTATTATCTTCCGCTACCAAGAAAACCAAACAAAGACAAAGCTTCGTCAAGGTCATGTTGGCGGTTACCGAGTATACCAAGTACGTGGTGTGACGACTCGGCGTTTGTTCAAGGCAGCTCCATGAATGGGTTTGTGAAAATGGGCGAGTCTTTGCATAAGGGCTTGGCCTTATAAAAGGCTCTTTCCTAGAGCATCTTGCTAGATCTCTCCAACATGGATAAACCAAAAGACGTGAAGCAAAACAGCCTACCGAACAACCCAGTTCCTCATTGAGAAAGAGTTTAGATACCCACCCTTCGACGAAAAGAATCCCACCCGAACACCAAAATGCCAGCCAAGCGCATACCGAGGGCCCCATTCGTCTCAAGTGCAGAGGTCACTGTAGGCAGCCTGATCACCAGCATTAAGGAGCCCAAACTGGGCGCCCAAGGGTGCCCCTGGCCTCTCGGGAGAATCGAGGACTATGCGGTCAGATCTGTACCCGACATGTATGCTGTTACTCAGCCCACAAAAGAACCAGGGCTCTCTGCTTCGGTTTCCCGCCTATTCAAGAAACCCAGTGACAGCTCTGTGGGTAGCAACGATATGCCTCCAACAGGCGGCAAGATATACACACTCAAAAATCCGAGGGAGCTTTTCCATAATCTCAAGGGAGAAAAGGGCGTGCGAAAATGGCTGCAACAACGGATTGCGGATAAAGTGGATGTGTACCTGCTGGAGGGACTTGCCACGTTAGAAGGAAGTTCTTCGGTTTGCTACATGAATAGTGAGAATAGCTACCCAGCGCAGGGAGAGCTGATCTGCGCAATACGTGTTTTGAAAGTTGTTTTCAAGCCCTTTCGGACGAAACGCATCGAATATGCGCGGTTGGAGAAGGACAGCTCTTGGTTGGTATTCTCGGACGGCAAGCCGTTGCACCCTCCGGCAGCGGAATGGGTCGAATTGACCTCGAACGGAAAGGCGAGTAGCCTAGGGAGCCGGAAACATCAAGCTGTGGGAAACAATGGGCACGCTGGGGTGTGTACCTTCGATGAAGACCGTATTGAGCAGATCAGGGGTCCGCGTGACGAAGTGAGTTGGTTCTCGGATGATTCTTAATAGTCTTTTCATCCTAAGGTTTGTGATGGGCTTTATTTAATGCACATACTGAGATTTCTCGTCTCGAGCCATTGCTATCTTCCCTTTTCTGATATAGTCCACAGGGATGGTTCATCCCCTATTCCTCTCAGTTGACTCAATTAATCTGAATATGCCTCAAGTGGTCTAAATGGATCAATAGGGCCCTGTAGGGTTAGTAGATCTCAGCTACCTTAGCAGTGTTTGAGATAGGATTCGTTAGCAGGTTCAGGAGGCAAATGATGTCCATAGGATGCGGTCGCTGGAAATTGAAATAGACTATATATTTTCCTTTTCTCATAGATCTGCAGCAATTGAGGCGATGACCTAAGAGACTACTAGGGTAGACGGAAATATTACCCGGCGATCGTCACCAACGAGCTAGCGTCAAGACCAGGACTTCTCTGCACACCAAAATGTGAGCTACCTGATTTAGTGCCAGAGGAGCGATGAGTCAGGAATAACAGTGCCTACTGCTCCACAGACAACCAAGCCCGAGCCTCGCTATTGGCACAGCAGCACGAGGCTGAGCTTCAGCTAGCCACAGCCTCGTTGCTCCGCGGCCAGCACCCCAATATATCGACCGCGTCTGGCAAACCATCACGGTTGCTTTTAAATGTTTTTCCCAAGCTCAAGTTGTGAATAAAGATGGAAGGTATTGGGACAGCATCTGCGATATTACAACTATCTGGGACAGCCGCCAAGGCGTCTTTGCAGCTTTACGAAATCATCGTGACAATTCGAGATGCCCCGCGCGAGCTCTGTGTTCTTGGAGATGACGTAGAGGCTCTGAGCACTCTTCTGTCCAACCTGCAACGATCTTTGGAGTCTCCCCAGACACAAAATGCCGTGGACAAAGACTCTGAAATTCGGAAGGTCATGGATGGCCTTCAAGGCCTCATTAAAAGATGCGAGAAGACGTGCCAACAAATAAAAGAATACCTGAGCTCGTGCATCCGGAATGAAAAACCGGACAAAGCCTCAATTGAGGGCAAGGATGGAGATAGTAGTGCAATCGCCGAGCCCCTACCGTTGATGGGATCGATTAATAGGGTAGCATGGCTCTTCAAGCGAAAAGATGTGTTCCTGCGGGTGTCTGAGCTACAACGCACAAAACAGCTCTTTTCTGACGCCATGGGCACTCTCACACTGTACGTCTTTCAATCGCATCGCTCACTATACGAGTTCCAGCCTGACAGTTGATAGGCTTGTTACTCTGAGGATATCAGGGATATCTGCCGGGCCTGATGACTCGGCTCCTGCTGTCGGTTCGAATAGATGTCCATTCGATGACGACGCAGGATCAGCAATAGTCCGCTGGGCGACAACGGTCCACTCCCAGAGCCTGTCAGTAAGCAACACAAGCACTACTTCCCCGACTCAAACTCCATCGCGACCGGCGACGCCCAAGCCGGTCGATCCTGAGCTCGCGCAGGAGCTCTTTGAAGTCGTTAAACGCGGCTCCATTCGCCTTGTGGAGCTCTTGCTGGATTGTGTTGATATCAACACCCGGCGGCCTCGAGATGGCCGCACCGCACTGTCATTCGCCGCTGAGTTGGGTAATGTAAACATGACGAAGTTTCTTCTGGACCACGGTGCCCGAGTCGACATTCGCCAGTACACCCGTAGCTGTGCAGACAGTAAGGGCCCTACTTTCATTGGCGGACGCACCCCACTGCACTGGGCAGCGGACTCGGGGGCCTCAGCCAAGGGGGAGATCATTAAGCTCTTGCTGGACCATGGGGCAAATCCAAATGCGGCCACTAGTGCAGGCCGACCGGCACTGCAATTTGTGTGCATACAAGGTGATTGCAAGTCAGCCAGAATCCTCTTGGATAGAGGCGCGGATGTGAACTTCAGAACTTTCCATCATGTACGTGACTCTCCCCCCAAACGTTTGATGCATCTGACCTCCGTATAGGGCTGGTGTGCTGTGAGTGAAGCGGCGCATCACAATCACACCGAACTTCTGAAGGTCCTCCTGGACTACAAGCCGTTACTGGACGTCAATGTTGATCTCAAAGGCGATCGAAAGGCGCCCTTACACAGTGCTGTCTGCAACCGCAATACTGAATTCATGAAATTACTACTCCAGAACGGCGCTGATCCCGATATCGGCATGTTCGAAGATAACACTCCTTTGCATCTTGCTGCCGCTATGGGCTGGTTGGAAGGTATCAATATACTCCTGGATTGGAACGCCTCGATCGATGCGCAGGATGCTTTTCTCTTTGAGACACCTCTACACAAGGCGGCACGAAACCGGAAGGTGAAAATATGTCAGCTTCTGTGCCAACGTGGTGCTGATCCAGCAGTTGAGGATATCGACGGGCTGGATTATCAGGCTATTCTGAATTGCACGCAGCGGTATCCTGATGACTGGAAGGTCAATCCGGACAAGGTTTATTTCCTGTCTTGACGGGCATGTCCTGTTGTGAGGCGAAGGTGCGATGAAAACCTTATTCACATTGCATGGTGTGACTTCTGTTCCCATTGGGCATGAGCCTAGGAGGATTCCTTGTATCTCATTTGTCAGGTAATATCGACAACAAAGGGACTGAATAGAGCTAAATTGAAGAAGTGGCCGATCGGAGTTACGGGAATACACGGCAGTTCTGTGATATTGATAGCCCGAAGCTGGCTCAGACTCTGCCTGAAGACTATGCAAAACAGGGGCTACCTGGACATGCTACGAGCCGCATGGACGCCGTCGGGTATAAATCCATCTTTTAAGGTCGTCATGACAGGCGAGCCACCAAGCTACCCGGATGCCACGGGACTTGAGGAACCTGGGAGATAAGTGAACATCAGGCGGGGACTTACTCTCGCCTTTGTGTTTTATGGCTAGTTGCAATTTTTAGAAGCAAGTACCTGACCCCTTGACAGCCTATTGCTGATTCTTGGGGCGTGCTTGGGATGGGAGTTGTTTGTGGGGTGTGCCGAAGACTCTATTACTGGTTCTACTTGATAGACGATTTGGTTCATAGTAAAGCTGTTTTATATACCTATTGGATAGCAACTAGGCACTGAAAGCATAAGTATGCCTTATCGGACAGCAAGGACTATGATGTATGGCGGGTGGAGAATCATGCTCCCGAAGAGTGACTTAGGAGAGCGTTATGGACTGGTTGTTGAATCGAGATGAAAGCGATCGACCTTCAGAATCATGTGCTCCTCCCAGCGACTCGTTTGACCCAAGTAGACCTGAGGCTGCTGCATCTTATCCGAAAGCGAAATGGACGACGGCGCCTCAGCTCCTTTGACAGGAGGCAAGATCTCAGCCTGTGTCTTCACAATACCGGTGGAAGTCAGGACACGACCATTAGCTCCGATAGCTTCGGCAGCCACCGTATGAACAGTGCCAGCCTTGAGGGCAAATGAAGTCTCGAAACCAGTACGTTTGGTTTCACCAAGGTATTGCCGTGAGCCATATTCATCTGTGACTTGGTAAAAGCGCCAGACCTTGGTTTCGGTATCTCCATTCCAGGAAACGTACACAGTGGTACCCTGATCATTCTCGAGAGAAACAATGGCAGGCGTCTCGTTGGGAAGACCGGTCCAGTTATACCGGAAGCCACGGTAGTTCTCAACGCCTAAACCCAAGAGGCCCGAGTCCATGTATGTATGGAAGATAGGGGTACCGTCAGGACGAAACTCGGTGAGGGCACCTTCGGATCCCCAATTAACGAGAACATTGCCGTTGGGGAGGAGTTGGGTGCTCCCCTGAGATTTGGACAAGAGGCCATCTGGAGGCTGGAATGCTTGGACAATCGAAGCCTTCCAGATAGCGGTGTTGACCTCGATGATTTTGCCTTGGGAGAAAGGATGAGTGTGGACTTCACTACCACGGCCATTCTCGGTTCCGTGAGCAGAGTTGTCATATAGTGAGATGACCTCTTTATCACCGTCCCGAGAGACAAAGCGCGCGTGATGCTGGAAGCAGAATTTTACATTGGGCCCAAGATCGAAGTCGGACTTGACACCACCAAGGCGCCAGATAATCTCGCCAGTAGAGCCGTTGATTTTGTGGACTGCGCAGGCGTCGCGAGCGGAAATGAGATAGTTACCCTCAGAATCTTTGTCGACGGAGTTGATGTGGAAGTAATCCCACGCATCCGACGAGTTGTAACCGGAGCCGGCTTGGCCGGGATTGATGGGTAGGATGGCCTCTGTAGTATTTTAATTACTTGTCCTACTTGAAAGACAGACATAGCAGTGACAGCACTCACCATCAGGAAGCACATGATCCAAACTAGACCACTCGAAGAGAAGCTCCCCAGTTTCTATGTCGAGCTCTATGCCAGGTTTAGTTTTACGCTCAATGGACATGGGACGCTGGTGGTTACCTTGGATGATAGCATCGACAATCCACTGTTGCTCAGGGCTTGCACCCCATCGAGTGAGATCCTTCGGGACGGGCTGATAAATTTGAATGAGAGCGGTTTCCTCGTTGATGATGTGGAATTCGTGCTTGTCAGTCAGTTTGTGGTTCCCGGCACGCAGCTCACGAATGGTCTCGTAATGCTGGTCCAGGATAGTCGTATGCCCATGACCATGGCCGTAGCCCGCATTGTGATCTCCTTCAAAGCTGAAGAGGATGTCCTTGCCCTTCCAGCGTGCCTTTTGGAAGTTCGTCGCCCAGATCGAGTAATACCCATAACCCGACCAAACTAACTCTCCGTCATCACGGAAGATGTAGGGAGCTGCCTGACGAGGGCCATGCATTTCTCCGGCCTCATCAGCGAAGCCGGCGAAGGGAGCAACAAAGAGATATCCTTTTTCAACATCCGGCGCTGCCGGAATGGTGATGTTTAGTCTGGGAGGCGCTAGATCAGGGCGCGACTTGAATTGCCAGTCGGCTGCCGCAAGGGGCAGCAACGCAGTAAGCCAGAGCGAGCGCATGATGCGTGCTGAGAGCACAATGATCAGCCTCGGGTCGATCCATGTTGTTCAAGGATGGGTACATTAACCTTTGGTAAAGCCTCTGCACTGAGTAAATGTCTAGATCCAATATCCTAATATTGTGACCTGTTCAAGGGTTGTCCGTGTGTGAGTCGTTAAAAGAAAAGGAAGTTGATGTGGTTCGGGTATACAGCGTTTTTTTATAGTAGCGATTGATGATGGCACCGTTGCCGGTTCTTGCGTGATCCTGCCCCGCACCTGTCCCGAAGGCCATATAGAATACATTGACTTCCTGCAATATCCTTTCGGCTACGACAGCAGAAACTCAGTCATGACACGTCGATTTAACGAGATTCTGTCGATTCTTACCCGATTTGGTACCCGCCGGCTGCCAAGGAGCTACCGAGTTGAACGCAATTCGTCGTCGAACTTGTTCTCGCCCTGGGCTTGATGATCGCTAGGTTTATTATGGCCTAGTAAGCATTCGTTAATTCTATCTAGCAATATGTGTGAAGCTTGAATGAAGAGTGTGTTAAATCGATTGCGTGATCATACAGATGTCTGTGCTTGATGGGGTGGAAATTGGGTACGAAGCATTGCCGAGATTCGTATTTCAGAAGATAATTGAACTGATCTTTCATGAGTTCAGCGCTTTATGTCACTGTCGCTGAAGCAGCTTCGTTCAATTGAGAGACATTGCGCCAAGCTTACTTAAATTTAGATGATCGTTTTACTGAAATGTAGCACATACAGTCATATGGCGTGGAGATAGGCTCACAACCAGCCCCGTGGACTCATGATTATGAGACCAGCCTGAGATCAACCCGAGCCAGTGGAATGTTGTCAATATATAAGTAGGAATCCTTTGTTTCAAGATATGTAGGTGAAATCGTGAGACCATACCATACTCAACAAAGATAGATTGATTGATTAAGTCAGTACATTCCCATGTTTCTATATTGATACCCTACAAAGTAATCTACTGGCAGTTGGTCTGGATAAATCATCAAGGAGTACATTACTTGTCGTCAATATTACCAAACAACTAGACTTGAGTGTCTATGATGTATAGAGCGAAAGTAGGTTCTGTGTATAGTGAAACTGGGGCTTTAGCGGTCTTACTGGTATGTCGATCCTGTGTAGAACTGGAATATCGATAGACTTATATTATGTGACTAATAAAGCCACGAAATGAATTGTATTGCATCTTGCTTTCTATATGTGGTACTCCATGAGTGCTGCCAAAACAAGCCCATTTGCGAACGATTTTCAATGTGTTATTACTCCATCTAAGCGGCCGATGAAGACATACTGGTACCTAGGCCCGTTCACCAGGATGGCCAATAGTATTGCCTCAAGCTCCTAAGGAGAGTTTGAGAGAGATTAGTATTCACTGTCAAAGCAGGTTTGGAGCCTCATGTAGAACGGATGTAATGGGAAACTGATATTTCTATCACAGGGTTGATGGTAAATAGCGGTTGCATTGAATTAATTGACATGAATCGCTTTCAAATTGACCCAAGCATAGATCAAAAGACGGAGATTCCCAAAGAACCATCCGTTTTCAGCCTTAAGCTCTGCTGCTCTACAGTTAGCAAGGCCGAGGCTATGCGACTAGTTCTTATGCAGAACAGGTGAAGGTGAAACGGGGGTGAGTACTTGGACCAACATAGGCATTGGCGAATTGAGTATAGAACCATACAATTGCTTTTACCGTCACGCTTTCAGTATAGTTACTGTGGCGATCATATAATAATGTCCTTGAATCCTTCTAGGGACTTAGGGCTGATGAAGCTTTCAGCCACTCGTGGCATATGACATCATATCTCGCAGGCTTGATATCCGGAACATAGCTATTCCGGAGCCCAGAGCACAATTGAGCCCTTCAATCGATAAGTGCCAAGTACAGATACGAGCGCAAGCTTTTGCATTAACTTGGGAATCAGGTCTTCGAAACCTACATAAACGGCCAAAGCTCAAAGCCTCGACCGTTCTGTGACGATCGTGGCTGCAATGAGGATGGTAAGCGCAGACTGGTATGGCCTGAGGTCATGATCAGCAATTGATCGACCAAGGATTACAACAAAGTGAACCTCAGGGAGGTGTTTGACTCCGTTTGAGAGACTAATAATAGCCATCGACAACGGTACTGAGTTGCCCCTGGTCACGGTTCATGAGAGCGTTGAGAAGGTATGCGACGTTGCGAACCATGACGGATGATGTGTAACATGTTCCCGACATGTTGACAGTCCTTCACCTTCAATAGGACAGTGAAGCTCTGAGGTACACACGGTACTGCCTAGAGGAGGACGTGGACAGCCTGTGTAATGTAGTGTAGAATAGTGCTGCCTGATTGGACATGCTCTGCATGTTGTAATTCCATTGACGGCTGAAGAACCCAGCAGTTTCGTGAGATATGCTGAAACCAAGGTACACAAAAGCCAATGACCTCAGCCATGTAGTGCGCAAAACCTGTTCGGGATCATGAAGCTTGTATGAAGACGTGGGAAATGAGGGATGGCGTCATAGGGCGGCCCCACCAGCCACAGAGCAGCCCGAGCGCCACACCCGCCCCACATCCAAGACGGTATGATCAAATCAAGTATCATTTGAAACAATGCCCTAGATTCACCTTATTCATGGTTACCCCGGACAAGCTACAATCATCCTACGTCATATGGGTGTAGAACCCGCCTCCAGGAACAGGGAAGAGAAGGTATATAAGCTACGACTCACCCCAGCCTGACTGAGTTCCATCAGAGATACCAACAGACTACAAATCATCTTGATACTACTACAAAATAACACAACACCACAGCGAACACTCGTCTTTCAACTGAATACCATCATCAAATCACACACAATGTCTGGAATGTTGCACAAGGTTAAGGAGGCTGTTACTGGCCATCACGACTCGACCTCCAACACCAGCACCGGTACCACCAATACTGCCAATGCCACCGAGAACTACAAGTCCTCCAACCACGGCCCTCACAGCTCCAACATCGCTAACAAGCTTGACCCTCGTGTCGATAGCGACCGTGGTAAGTCAACTTTAGCCCCTCAACATAGCTGTATTGCCAGAAGACTGACCACCTTTGATAGACAACCGCGCTGGTCATCACACTACCACAACCACCGGCCCCGGTGGCGCGACTACCACCCACTCCAGCACTCATGGTCCTCAGCAAGCTCCTGTTGGCGCCGCTGGCGGCGTAGACGCCCCATTCGGCACTACTGGACATACTGGTTCCCACTCTACCAATGCTGGCCCGCACAGCTCCAATATCGCCAATAAGGTTGATCCCCGCGTAGACTCCGACAGAGACAACCGCGCCCGTCACGAAGCTCTGGGCGGTGCTCATGGCCCTCACTCGTCCGACCTGGCCAACAAGGTCGGACCCCGTGTTGACAGTGACCGAGGTAAGTGGCTTCTCATTCCCCACAGGATTATCAGATCACAGGACTAACACATCATTAGACAACCGCGCCGCCGGTCTTGGAGCCACTGGAGCCATTGGTACCCCTGGTGCCTACGCCTCTGGAACCAACCACGGTTACGGCACTGGCACTGGTATTGGCACTGGCACTGGTATTGGCCACCACGGCACTACTACCTCCACCGCTGGACCTCACAGCTCCGACCTCGCCAACAAGGCCGATCCTCGTGTTGACTCCGACCTGGACAACCGTGCCCGCCACCAGAATCTTGCCAGCAGCAGCTACAACACCACCGGTGGTAGCGCCACTGCGGGGCCCCATAGCTCCGACATTGCTAACAAGCTTGACCCTCGCGTCGACTCCGATTTGGATAACCGCCGCAACGTTGGCACCCAGCGCCATTTCTAAGATGGTAGCACGGGCTTTGTCACGAGAGATGTTAATGATTCAAGCGAAATAGTACCCCTCCTGTCTTTTTCGAGATGAATTTGCGCTGGCGATGTTTTCATCTGTGATGTACTTTAATTAAGTTGCTATTACCATAATATGATCCGCGTTGATATCTAATGGACCTCCACTTGAGCTCATTACAATTTCTAGCAATTGAATATGCAACAGACCAGTATTCTAAGGGTGGGGTGTAGACAGTGTATCATTGCTAAATGAATTCAAGAAATGTCTACGCTCTGGAATTACCAACAGCACTATGCTACGCGACGAGACGTAATGTGGCGTAGTGACCGTTGTATGAAAACGAATGGCCATGCCTAGGCCGTGTGATAGCATTACTGCTGTCAAATACCCCGCCACCATCTGGTCCCGCTAGCTCTGAACTCGGCGCTTATATTGTCCAATCTAAACAAGGGCACCACACATGGGGCAGTATTGGCAAGCATAAGTGGACTGATATGGATGATTCCATTGATGGGTATTATTCCGAAGTTCCCTCTTAGCTGCAGTGAGCACATCGTACGTAGTATTTGCTGCACGACGCGCAGTGGAATGCAGGGCAATCACATAGGTGATCATCTAATCCTAAGTATACTCTCCTAAGTGGGTACCACCAAGTGCTTTCCGATTGTCTACTACGTAAATCATATCTTACCCCGAGACCTAGGCTACTGGTGGTGATTTTTTAATATCATTTGCCTCCTACTGATAGCTATGGTTCGCTCTGTTTTCCTACTGGTCGGAATCATAGGTCAAGATGAGCACGAGTATTCAGCTGCCTGTTTCTATCTGTCCTTGCTAACACATCAGCTTGCCTTTAAAGGTAGCGTAGTACAGTATATTTTGCCACGACCCCGTATCTCAATTAAAATTGAACCTAGACAGCCAGCTTCATCCCTAACAAACCCGGACTCCGTATGGATGTAGTCTGCAAGTCACACAGATGGGCAACTCTGACCCAGAACGACAGCTACACAACCTTAGCACGAACAGCCCCAAGTGTAACAATGACCCTTCAAGACACTGACCCCCGAAAGCGGGTATTGCACTCACCAGAACTTCCTATTCCTCCGCGGGTGGCGCGGGAACCCCCTTCACGGGGATCCTGATAGCGCCATCATCCCGTTTCTCCGGCTCAGGGACACCCTTTACGGGAATGCGGATGGCGCCGTCATCGCGTTTCTCAGGCTCCGGAACGCCCTTAACGGGGATTCGGATCGAACCGTCGTCTGGTGAGCGGACAGACAGAGGGATCGCCGATGCGAAGGCGGCGAAGATAGTGATGCCTTGGAGGAGAGTAGAAGAGAGCTTCATGGTTTTTGCTCAACTGAAGGGATATAGCAATAGTAATTGACTTAGAGAGAAATAGATTTCGGATTGGAGATTTTCAAGGAATAGTGAGGACTATGTATATACTCTAGTTGTCGCCGTCCCAGTATCCGACATCCCTGCTTAGTGTAGTTCCTCGGATGGAAATCCGGACCTTCCGGGCCTCTTGTCCAGCGAGTCTGGCGGAACTACTGTATGTTCTAGGTGAATCAGAGATCATTTGAAATACCCCTCTTTCTTACTTAGAGAATGAGGGGTAGTACTTTGGAATGGATCAATCCCTGCTAGGCATATTTTTGACAAGGATGTGATCTAGTGTGTCTGTGATAATGTAACTTCACTGAAAAGGATATACGCACAGCTGTACTAGGTAGGAACAAGTAAATAATCTCACAAATAAGATATGCAAGAATCTCAAAGAGGAGCTTGTATAGCCACCAAGGCAAGATATACTAAGAGCCAAATGCAGGTGTACGAAACAGGAATACATGCTTGTACTAAAATGGATGCGGCGCAGATAGAGTACAGATTCTGGGCTCATCCAAATCAATGATGACGTGCTCTAAACCTATTATAGACTATATCTCTATTCCAAATATATTATTAAGGTGGGACTGACAAGGGTCTCGCATTAATGAATGGTGGATGATAAAGCCCAAGAGCTAGTCATCGAGAGTAGCCGAAGAGCGCGCTTACGATAACAAAAGAGGGAAAAGAGGATACGCTGGACTGAGGGGAAGCCCTTTTGTCCGGTTTGGCTTATCTGTTGGCTAATATCGGTACTGAGTACGGCTCTCTGCTGTTGCAGTCCTAAGGAAGACCTGTAGAGCGGCGTATCTTTAAAACAGAACGGGTGTTCTTTGCCTTCGCTTTCTTTGTTGTATAGGAGCCTTGGAAATCTCTATACTTCACTTCTCCGGCGAAAGTCGTGGCCTTCGAAAATGGGCTTCGAGTACGAAAGGTAATAAGCACTCAGTAGCGACATATTCAAATGCTTATGTCCTGAAATAGGGTCGACAGCAACGCTTCAGATCCGGAGCTATCCACATCCAAAGACGCCCACGAGGACGAGACCTTGCTACAAAGTAGCAATACAGAACAATCCAAAGCCGATCGAAATATCTTCGTCAGAGGAACTAAGCGACTACTATCATCTCCTAAAACTCGCATCGCTCGAGATATCCTCATCTGCCTGCTCGCTCTATGGGGCTTAATCAGCATCGCTCACAATATTGTTCTCGCAGCACGCCGCAACGCACCACGAAAGCACTGTTATTGCGGCAACTCAACAGCTGAGGCGATATCCCTTGGCTGCAAATTCGACTCTCTAGCAGCAGCCTGGTTGCCCCCCTACTGCCGCGATGACGAATTAACAGCCGAGTTCGAGAGATCGGGTCCTGGGCCGGATGGAAGCTGGGACTATTTTGCCGACGACTACCACAAGATACCGATGACCCTCGAGGAGGTCGCAGCCCTTGGAGATAACCAGAGTGCGAAGGTGACGATGACACGGGAGTGGCATGTGGTACATTGTCTTTTCTATTGGAGAAAGCAGTTCCGTGTCCGGTTTAGGGAGGTGCACGGCGGTATTATAGAGCCGAGCTTTGATAGCGAGACTCATATTAATCATTGTATTTCGGTTATCTTGGAGGATAGTTGGGGGACTGAGGCGAGGATTGCGCTGGATTCTTGAACAGACTTTTTCTGGATCTGTACTAAGAGTGGCCAGTGGGAAGGTGTCGCTACGGTGTTCAGTGGAGATCTTAGATTATAGCTCGGAAATAGCCTACCGTCAAGTGGCTGGCAAAGATGTGTGGAATGAGCAATAATAAGGGCAGTGCTGTGAAAGGCAAGGTTAGAATTATTCTCCGGAAAGATTCAATAAAATTTGCAGGGTCTAATATGGACTATCCTCTGACATATTGCATTCATAAGCACTAACGCACATGTTAACCTAGTGTCACATCTAGAAGCTAGTTGGATAGTTGAGGGGCGGAAATGCCTTGATAAGTACCCAGTAGCATCTCAGAGATAGTACCTGAAGGAACACGTACGGAAAAAGGCCCCCTTTATCTGAGCCATGCTATCAAAAGGTGAAGATCATGGTGCTGCAATGCCTCCATTAAACTGCTTTGGTGTATTTGTGGCAGCTGCCCTATTTGGAACAACCGTGAGTCTGCACACCACGCTGCATCTCTCTCAATCTCTGATTCCAGATACGGCCATATACAGCCAAACTCAAGACTTCCGTGATCGCTCTAGCGATGCGGTTATCGACCGGAAGACGGTCTCGATGCTTATACCCCAGGACATCGCCTGCTGGTCGATGGGTGCTTTGATGTTCGCCTGGACGGCAGGTTTGATCACTTTACGGCGGCCACCAGTCTGGAGTCTGGACCAGTGTCGCTTTTGCTGCGTTAAGTATACGATCCATCGGTAGGTTTGTTTCGAGCGTGATGAGAATGTTGACTGGATGTTGTATCTCTGGCATGGTGTGGGTAACATCCATGGAGTCTCTTTTCAATAAGTTGAAAGCTGTACTCATTTACTTGTCAAATGGTAGCTATGTGCAAAGCGGCATTTCTGGCCTTGATTGCCATAGTTATTTGGTAAGCGGACCCCGTTAAACTTCCTTTTAATGTCAACAATGAAATAGAAAACCAAGACGCGATATGTGTGCGTGTACTGTCCTTTCGGATGGGGCACTGGGCAACAGCTACGGAGGAGAACAGTAAATGAATCTGTATTTCCGATAGAAGATAGTCTAGAACCAAGAGAGTGGACCGGGATTTTTACGAATCCATTTAAGATAAAAACAAAGCAATGAAAGCCTGTTCTTGGCAACTGTACCTGCTCGTGCAATATGTCATCCCAGAGGTGTGAACTCGACATAGCGCAGGATGAAATGCCCAACAAACCACGCGTAGATTATTTACCGCAATAGTGCAGCACTAGATCACCTTAAGTCATTACCACTGGGAGCTTAGTCTCTGTTTTACTTCATATCCACTGTACACTCGTATGCTGGATTAGATAAGTATTTATCAGACAACTAGTGATCTATGCACAGGACTATACGCCAGTTTCTCCAAATCCTCAAAGTCCAGTGATACCAAAACAGCGGAAGCGATTATTCTTGTCAATGGTTATCACACCAGCTAGCATCTGTTAGTAAAAAAGCACTCAGTGATCTGTGAAATACTTACGTTGGTGGAACATCCTTAGCCGTGGATCATCCATACCAGAAATTTGCTCTGCTTGTGGAGTCATTTGGCAAAGACAGGTGATCAAGAAAGACCCATCATCCCCAGTTTTGTAGTATTGACAGCTATGACAGTCACCCTTTGTCATTCCTTGGCCACTAAGAACTATCAGTTGCCGTCGGACAGAAATAACCAACCGTAGCTAAGAACGATACATACTTCTTTTGGGCAATTATGGTCCCTCCGTTCCGTGGATCCCACCCAAGACAAGAGTCCAAAGCAATTGCTGTATCGCGTCCGCCACATTTTCCAAATAAGTATGGTTTTGGCGGCTCTGGCATTGGACTGCGTCGTCGGGGACTGCGCAGTGTAGGCGATCCTGGCGATCCTTGCGTCCATGGCCCTCCTGGTGTCCGTGGTGTCACTGGTTCTCCCGGGAGTCGGAGATTCACAGTCTCAGGCGTTCCCTGTCTCATTTGCGGTGTGACTATTATCGTATCTTCCGATCCCGCGTCGGAATAAGCTCGACCGGGACGCTGCTGATTGGGGGGAGGAATTCTGCGCCTCTCGTCGTTGATTATCTTAAGCGGCTCGCATCTTACGTGGATGTCGTTTGTATCGAGTTTCTTTGAATCAGGCTGGGGTAGGCCTTGGCTAGAAACGAAGACTGAGAGGTGCAAAAGCACAATCAAAAATAAATACATTTTTGGGGGTTGGGAAGGGAAAATGGAAACCAAGCCAACAGAGGAAAAATATAAATCGTTGGGAGCATGCTTTCCTGGGACCCGCGCATGCTATTTATGAAATCAGATATAATATCATTATAATGCTAGATAGGAGAAGCACCCACCTCTAAGCTTTTGTCTTTCACCTCTGATACAATTATAAATGAAGAAATGCCTCTCTTGTTTGTCAAACCACCCTGGGGCACCGGGCAACAATTTAGTGTCTAGGAAATATTCGAATCCTATGGAACGCCACGAAGAGTCTCACCCTGGAACAATGAATCAATACCCTAAAAACTAAGTTTAAATCAAACGGAAGATCTATGACAGTGTAAACTACCTTTGTCGGGGCGTCGTCGGTTGCACGAACAGACTCCATAGAGTTATCAAAACGCACCCTCCAGTTATAGTACCGGACTTATAGCTTAGTAGCACCTGCGTAACTTACTAAAGCGAGTAGCATGTTGCATAGATCAGATACTCGCTAGGTTTGTGCAAGTTCTGCGGTACACAGATGTAGTACATATCAAGGGCCGCTCCCAGCCGCACAAAGAGCAAATTTTTCAAAACCTTACTTCTCTTTCAAATTGTGGTTATAGTACATTCCTTTAATCCAAACAATCAGTGTCTGGAATTTCTAAATAATACAGTGTTCAGCTGGCTGTACCCTCTCCTCACCATGGGATTTACATATCGTATTCTTCCTTGACAGGCTTGCATATCCTCATCTAACACCGGTAGCCTCTAATCGACTAATTACCCTTCTTCTGGGTTGAGCTACTTCTTGTTGCCACCAACCTCGCGACAACAGGAAGGGGCCAGGCCAGGCGTTCAGTGGAGTCCTTGTCCACTTCGCCAGATGTCAAGAGGTCAATAATCGCAACAGCAATATAGCCGCCAATGGCAGTGAAGACATGCCACCTGTATTCTTATTGTCAGCGGTGCGAGTCCCGGGAGTTCCAGTTGAGCAAGGAGAAAAAATGAGAAAGAAGTACGTGCATACCATCCATGCAATTCGAACAAGAACGCTAAAGGCAACCCAACAGCTTGTCTTGTGCTGGTCAAAATCCGACAGGCCCAGTCGTCAATCAACCACACCAGGTAACCGAAGATAAAGCTCGCTGGAATGGGTCAACAGTTGCCCAAACGTTTCGCTGGCTAAATGGCTTACCGCATCCAAAGAGCGCTACGCTTTGAATGTTCTTCCGGGTTACCGGATCGGGGATTTGTCGGGGAATGATCTTGAGCGTACGTGTTGCGATCAAATAGACTGCCATACCGAAGGTGACAGCGTGGAGGAGGAATTCATCCATCACCATGTGGACGACCATCACGATGGTGAACAGAATAGAGAGAACAATGCCCACCATCCGGGTGTGCTCTGGGCTGGTCTGGAAAGAGAGAATGCGATACAGGAGGGGCGTTGTCAACAGATGCATGGACAATTCATCCGCTGGGGTTCAGCCACGTGAGAAAGACGATCGGAGCAACTGAGGATATGGAGCGAGACATACACATTTGGGTGTGGTATTTCAGGGTCATATGGTAGCCTGCCGAGCAGACGCCTACTCCCATCAACCCAAAATACGGAATCGAGCGGGAGCCGGCGTGCGGCTTATGACGAAGCTTGGACAGGCCATAGATCCCGTAAACAACTGGAGAAAGAGGTCAATTACAGGCTTTACGGCTAGGCCTTAACTAACGCACTGTATACGAAGCTGCTCAGGGTATTGATAAACTCCGCGATGTACCGGGTGACTACATAGTCCTATGAAGAACCGGCCGTTAGACCGGGTTTACTGGGGTTGCGTTGCAGTACGTACTTCTTCGCAAAAGCTGGAATCGATCATAAGTCACTGGCACTCTCAACAGATCGCAAGAAAATTCAGGACATACTTGAGGTAAGAGGTCTGCGGGCCCCAGAACGGTGCCAGGGTTGAGTGCTCCATCGTTGAATTGTTGACAAGTTGGAAGTTGCGGAACGAAGGGGTGAAATAAGTGGAACTTGGTTGCTGTCGGAGATAATTGGATTTAATGGATTAAATTATTTATCCGGACCCACCAGAGAGATATGACCCGCTTTAGCCAGGGAGAATGATATGCGCATCTTGGTACGTGGGAAGAACCACGGCAAGTTAGCACCTTTATCTGCCATCATATACAATAAGTTGGTCAGTGTTAGGGTAGGTGGCGCGTCAGCTGATCGCGATTAAGACGGTCGTCAATCAGTTATGTAGTTCGGTTATGGCTCCCCTTAGGAACTTTGATGCTGGTCAACGTCGTACTCGCGCCCTATGTCAGCAGAAGAACATTGGGAGATAGTTCAATAATAGCATTGGGAGCAGAATCAACGATTTCAAGGTACGAGACAAACTATTTGGTCGTTGGGAGGTGGATCTATGTATTTCAGGAATGTTAACTGGGCTCAAGAAAAACGATCAAAGCGATGAAACCGAGAAAATTCAATGGAAAACTAGTAGATATTATCTACCATGACCTCCTAACGAACAATTATGCTGATAATTGTTGACTTTGGCAATGGGTAACTGAAAGTTCTAAACCGAATTGAATTTGGGGAACTGAAAGGATGAGGGCCCCGGAGGTAGAAGTAGAGAGAGGTGTTTAGATTCGTTCCTGCTTTTGAACAGAGGGAAATGGGTATTCTTAGAAACTTCTTAGGGGCCGTTGTCGCTAAAATGCCGATCTTACCTGCTGTTGGCGTTGTTCAGTGTTGTTCCTGCTACCGAGTGGGTCCCGCCCCTTCGTAAAGCTGTAGCGTCAGACGCCAGGTGAGATGATCCAACAGCTACCGCAAATTTACCGAGGGGCTTTGGTGATCTTGACAGAAAAGCTTAGTTAGTGCTTATTGCTTATTCGCGGGGCGCAGTCTCGCGTGCAAGCATCCCCGTTCTTCTGTCGCAGCACAATTCCCCACGTGGTGTCTTTCTATCTCCCATCTCCCTTTTACTCGGATTGGCACATTATTTTCCGATTCTGCTTGTAAGTTCTGAGGAAGTTACCAAGCTTCCCGAGGCGTATTCAGGGCAAGCCCTTGAAGATGCGAGTAATCAGAGTAGATAGTGCTATAGCAGACCGTGTACAACTCCTCAATGAAACGTAACATGATACTCAGCTCCGCCTAAACGGGAGATCCTAAGTGCCTTTCACGCGAAAAATAATCCTAGCCCCCAAGAACTGGAGCGCCTAGCTAAGCTGCCCGACATGTTGGGAAGCACAATGGCCGTGAGGTGTCAGAGTGATGGCTATGTTCGCGGCAGCACTCATGTCATAGCTCGAACATTCTCGTAGAGTATAGCTTGATACACCGGTTAGCCTGCTCAGACTGAGAGCTTTAGCGCCAAAGGTCCCTTGACTTGCTAGGTCCTATAACCGCCAAGAATAAGCTGACAGGGATAGGGGCGAAACATGTCATTGAGATAGACTATCATGCAAGGTGAGACTCTACAATCCAAAATTAACATGGCCAGTATACAGAATCTCACATTGCAGGACATACAACGTCCATCGACTCTGCAAGAAGTACAATCTTCATACATCCTGCAAGGCACGAAAAGTCTATATAAGGGCCTCAATCGTCGTCTCTAATCACATCTTCATCAACACAACAACACAACAACACAACAACACAACAAAGCAAACAACGCTACAACACTACAACCTCCAAACAACAACAACACCATTCAAACAATCTCTTCAAACCAATTCTACTATTCCACTATCAAAATGCAGTTCCTCATCGTCGCCGCTTCTTTCCTCGCTGTTGCCACCGCCATCCCGGCTTCCAACGGCATCTCTGCCACCAACATCCAGAGCGCTGCTGATATCCACAACATCGCCTCTGCCTGGACCAAGGCCAAGGAAAATGATGGATGCAGCTGGCTCGGTAATTAACTCCCAAAGGCTTCACTTATACAGCTAACTGACTCTTTCCAAAGCCTGTATCAGCTCCGTCGTTGGACAGAGCGCCACTTGCGCCGCTGCCGCTGCCGAGCTTGCTCTTAGTATGTCCTTCTGCACCAAAGACTTTGAGATCCTTCACTGACTGAATACTCTAGACCCCATTGCCGATGTTGCCTGTGTCGCTGGACTTGGCACCATGACTGTAAGTTTTGCATCATTCTTCTATCTAATGATGACCCAATACTAATCATTAACAGGTTGCTTGCAAGCCTTGCGTCTAAGCTACTGCTGGTCAGTGCTTTGGCAATGCAACCATAAGGCCAAGGGAAAGGATTGTGAAGGGGGATGTACAGAACGATGCGAAAACAATTATATCAATTTGCTGTTTATTTTCCTTTGTTTGCTACTTAGACCATCTGCTTTTCGATTTCCTTGTCTATTTCCTTATATATCTGCATGTATGTTTGTTTGTTGGCTCTCTTGTTTGCATATCAATTGAAGAATTTCAGGCCTGAAACACCCATTTCAACCGTAACTGATTGAGGCTAAAGTAAAATATCCAAAGTGATCAACAGAATCAGTTGAATTGTGGGATGCTTGCATCTCTCTTATTTATATAGTGGTAGTTTATCACAGTATGATGTATCTTTACAATTGAGATTCTAACTTTGTAGACTGTGTGCTGCTCCTTCACACTTCTAAATACCATTAAGATATGTACTCACTGAAAAGTCCGCCTATTATACAATCTCTATTCAACCTTTCAATGATCTCATTGCAAATCGAATAATAATCAGCCATGCCTCGCTCGAGCGATTTGCCGAGAAAATCCCGAGCTACGAAACAACGATATTTTCCACATGGTTTTTATCGAATGTACCTTTACACGTATAATACTACGTCTTAAATTCCTCAAAAATGTTTGAAAAATAGTTTATTGCATCAAAGATTATTAGAAATTATTTAGGGAACATTTAGAGGGTTTTGCATGGATTCCAATCTAAAGTGAATCAACCTATCGAGAAGTTGCCGTGTAGATATATATACACTTTGGATGCCATCCCAACCACATATGAACATATATACATAGGTGCCACTTAAGCATTATATCTAACTTTTAAAATTCTCAAAAAATTTCCAAAAATATTAGAGTCATCTTGATATCTTTTCAAAAATTTCTCTCAAATTTAAGATTCAATCTTTAGTATGTTAGGGTACTCTGCCTCTCTACAATCTGGAAAGGGCCGATTCGACCGAAAAGCTGGCCCCCAGGGGGTTGAACCCCAGTATTATTAACATCACCGTCCTAAGCCCTAGTTAAGTCAATCTAACCTATCTAAGCCTACATAGTGCAGACTCTTTTCAATTCTTGGCGCCAAGTTGATGCTTGCCAGGTGGTCTCTAATTAGTGTTAAGCCCCTCGAAACTGGCCAAGGAAGAGGGTGACCGAGCGTGATTCAATCGGTCAGCTCGCCTGATGCTATGATTCCACTGTGAGAAATACAACTCTTTCCTGGCTAATAACATACAAGTGAGGGCTAAATATGAGAGAAAAGAAAAGGGAAATAAAGGAAAACAAGAAACGGAAATGGAAAATCGTTGAAAAAAGGGATATTCAAATAACAAGAAAACGAGTAGACCGGGAGGATTGGGCTGAGATGCTTATCCTAAGCTAAGACCAACCTGCGAATAAACCCGTCATTGAGCCTCTATCCACGACTGGTGTGTTAACACTATCCGTAAACATGAACGGACTTGAGAGTAAAATTATTCCAGGCTGGAATGGCAGGGATGCTGACATGTCAATGCAACCCTGCCTCCGTTGTGGAGATTGACATGAGAGCCCATGTGAGATTGATCTAGTGTTTCGATTTCCCTCCCCCACCCCCCAACCAGAACACATGAGAATTGATTGGCAAACGAAGGCTTGAGAAATCAACTACTCTACAGACATGCTCTCGAGGGTTTTGCGAGGCCCGTGAGGTCGTGCTTGGCCGGGGTGATCCAAAACCGGAAACATACAGATAATATAGAGCTTCCCCATTTGCCAATTTATATAGAGCATAATTCAAGTGGCTTGAAATAACCGACATTAAAGGTCTAGCGGTTGGAAATGGGTAAGGAAGAGACTGCGTCCTTTCAGTTTCAATTATTTAATATCGCTGCCGATCATGTATTCTATGGATGAAAAAGTTAGTATTAGAGTCTGGGATCGGGATCTAATCCAGAGAGCCCTATACTGGGCCAAATATAATTGAGAAGTAACCCATTCGAAATAATTAAATTACGTCGGAGCGCCTTGCATTTTGGCGCATTCCTCGTGGATCCATTGGTTAAGATCCTGTAAATGGCCTTGCAAGTTCCCAGGATTGATAAAGACGGACCCAGCCCCGACCGCAAGGTTTCATCGTCCACACCGGATCCCTGATACTATGCGTCAATTCAAAAGTACCTCCCTCCAGGGATAGCCTCCCCAGTCAATTTAACTAGGCGAATTGGGCTACAATGGGTTCCAATGTGGGACGAAAGCGGAGGGAGTGCATTGAGGGATTCTTCCTTTTTCTGGAATTTATCGTACGACAGGAAATCTCTTAACTATCTGAAATCAACTAATCTTCCTTCACTTCAGACTCCTGTACTTATATGTGTTTCAAAAACCCGACTTGAAAAGTTTCTCAATTGAATTAAGCACCTTTGTATATGCATACTTGCAGCTCTTCATTGTTAAGGCACTAGGACTACTTCCATCGCCATGACGTCCTATGGCTTGAAGCAATTTACACGTCCCCGGTCATATGAGCTTGAGGAACCCTCATCATATCAAAATGCGGACGACATCCATTTGACCCGCTTAGGAAAGCGTCCAGTCTTGAAGCGAAACTTTGGGGTGCTGTCGATGCTGGGATTCAGTTGCACCATTCTGATCACATGGGAGTCTGTAACGACGTAGGGCTCTACCACATCACCTGCCTTCACGGTTCTATCAGCTGAAACATCACGCTCGGGATAGGCTATTTCTTCAGAACTTTCAAAAGTACACGAGATCCTGTCCATCAATTACAGCCCAGACTGATCAAAAGTTAGTGGTGGTCCTGCCGGTAGTGTCTATGGTTACATATTTGTCTGGTTTGGTATCGCTGCTACATTTGTAGTAATCTCGGAGCTTGTGTCGATGTAAGGAATTACGAAGCGATATTAGAAACATCGTGCTAAAGAAGAACCATTCAGGGCCCCAACGTCAGGAGGACAGTACCACTGGTGCTCAATGCTCGCACCTCAGTCCGCAATGAAAATTTTCAGCTACATCACAGGTGAGTGGAGTCGTGGAGGGGCATGACATGATTTATACGCGAGTCAATGCGTTAACTGAGAATATCCCAAGGCTGGCTTACGGTAATTGGCTGGCAGGCCACTTATGCGACCGTCTGCTATCTGGGTGGGAACTATATCGAGACATTGGTGACGCTCACCAATCCATCCTACGAGCCTAAAATATGGCGACAGGTGCTGATCGGTTATGCGATTGCACTTTTCGGTTTCATCATCAATATTGCTGGAGGAAAGGTATTGCCACGATTTGAAGGTGCAATCCTAGTCCTCCATATTTTGGGCTTCTTTGCTATTCTGTAAGTAAATATCACGTCCCATAAATATGTGAGGTTTCTGCTTATTTGGGAAGAATTCCAATGGTCTACATGGCCAATCATAATACAGCCGAGCAAGTTTTCACCCAGTTTCTGAACGAAGGTCAATGGCCCTCTCAGGGTCTTTCGTTCTTTGTTGGCCTGATTGGACCTGTCTTTGCTTTTGCAGGGGGCGATGCTGCAGTACATGTACGTAAATTATCTAAACATCGACGGATCCGAGAGCTGACACGGTCCAGCTGTCTGAAGAAATCACTAATGCCACAGTTGCTGTGCCCTTGGCGTTGATGCTCACTGTGCTAATCAATGGCGTCCTCGGCTTCAGCATGCTAATCGCATTGCTCTTTTGTGTCGAGGATATGACGGGAGTTCTGGAAGCTCGAGTCCCCTTCCTAACTATATTCCACCAGGCAACGGGATCTGTAGCGGGCACGGCCACTGCAGGCGCCATTATCGTTGCAATGGGCAGTTGCTCCTCGGCCGGTATGCTGGCCTCGACATCACGGCAATTCTGGTCCTTTGCGCGTGACCGGGGCATCCCTGGATGGCGAGTGTGGACGAGGGTCACTGCTCGTTCTGCAATTCCAGCATACGCAGTCACCCTGACCACCGCCATTACCTGTCTGCTGAGCCTTATTGGTATTGGCTCTGACCTGGCATTCAATGACTTGATGTCCTTGTCCACCTCGGGCTTGTTCTCATCATACCTGATTACGGCCGGACTTTTGCTCTGGCGACGCTGTACGGGTGGAATCAGTGGGTCCAAGGGTGAGCATACCATGATCAATACCGCCGGAGCCCAGCTTGTCTGGGGTCCTTTTCATGTCCCGGGGGTTTGGGGCATCCTTATCAACGTCTTTGCTGTGATCTTTATGACCATTGCAGTCTTCTTCAGTTTCTGGCCACCCATGAATCATGTATCGGCTGAATCCATGAACTACAGTGTAGTGGGGATTGGGGGAGTTATTCTTTTGAGTCTGTTCTATTATCTCGTCCGAGCGAGGAAGGTATACAAGGGCCCTGTGGTGGAACTTCAAATCGGTCCATAGTTTACTTGACGTGCAAATGATGATATCATAACCACAGAAATTGGGCCGTACGGATCCGATTCCCAGAGAGGAGGACAGGCGGACATATCAACCGCCTTACGACTTTCTGCTTACTTAGCCGGGTTTTTGTTTCACTCTCCGAGTCATAGTTACGAATCATTTTGTAGTTAGCTGCATGTGAACCCCACTAGAGCTGATAATCGGTCGGTCGGGAACCTGGAAGAACCGAATTGAATACATAGTTTTATGCTTGGTGCCCCAAGTGCGATGTGTTGTGGGATTAGGTAGCCAACATTTCGGAATGATTGGCTCGTAAACGGCATCCCGTGTGCACGGTTCACTGTGATCTGCTTTGTATTAAAAAGGGGACTCGGAATTGTGTGCCGAGTGCTGACGGGGTCACGGAGTTAAAGGCGACTTGATGACACAACCCTCCCTACCCTATATGGGGAAAGGACTCCTTATGTCGGCTGTAGGGCGTAAGTTCGGTGACCTGGCCAATGATAGACGATAGTGCACGTCTAGGGTCCGAGCCAAAGCGTTGGACTCCGCTCCCTGATGACTGTCTTGGCATATCGTCTGGATATAACGGTCGTTATAAAGCCAACATTATTTCCACCATGGTCCTTCGGCGTGGCATAACAAGGTTTTGCGACAGAGTCAGCTCGCCTGGCTAATTCCATAGATCATGGGTATGGACCCAGAGAGTCAATCGGAATGGACTAAGCAAGACTGTGGACGACACATACCCTTTTGGCGCCAGGTGGTAGACCAAGGGGCCATTACTCAGGATGTTCTGCATCACAATTACCCTGGATCAGGAACGGAAACGGATCCCTTCCTGGTCTCCTGGCTGCCGAATGATCCCAGAAACCCCATCCTCTTTACTACATTCAAGAAAGTCAGCATTACGGTCGTCGTCTCTACAGCAACATTGGCCGTTGCCCTCGCTTCCTCAGCATATTCTGGATCTACGAAACAAGTGATGGAAGGCTTGGATGTCGGCACGGAAGTTGCAACGCTTGGACTATCGCTTTTTGTGATCGGCTTTGCACTCGGGCCATTGGTTTGGGCGCCGCTCAGCGAGTTCATTGGTCGACAATATCCCTTTTTCGTCTCATTTGGTGCGATGACGGTCTTTCTGGCGGGATGTGCCGGTGCACAGAATATACAGACTTTGTTGGTTCTGCGTTTTCTGGCAGGCACGGCGGGATCATCGCCCCTGACGAACGCGGGGGGTGTGATTAGCGATATGTTTCGAGCTGAGCAACGGGGGCTGGCTCTATGCCTCTTTGCTGCAGCACCCTTCATGGGGCCTGCTATTGGACCGGTGATCGGTGGTTTTCTGGGGATGAATGCTGGGTGGAAATGGGTGGAAGGCTTCCTGGCTGCGCTTTCGGGGGTTTTGTGGATTCTGATGACCTGCTTCGTTCCTGAAACCTACGCACCAGTTCTCCTCCGCCAAAGAGCAAAGCGTCTTTCTCAAAAAACTGGCATGGTTTATCGATCAAAGCTAGATGTCGAGAATGCAGGGGCTGTTTCTTTGAAACGGATGTTTGCCACCTCTTTATTGCGACCATGGGTCCTACTATTCAGAGAGCCTATCGTATTTATGTTATCTGTATACATTGCCATCATTTATGGCGCACTTTTTATGATGTTTGCCGCGTTTCCTATTGTGTACCAACACGGCCGGGGATGGAACCAAGGCGTGGGAGGACTCGCCTTCATGGGCATTGCTGTGGGTATGATTGTCGGAACGATCTACACAATTCCTGACAACAAGCGATACATGAGAACAGTCAAAAGACATGGAGGGTTCGCGCCTCCAGAGTCACGCCTGCCGCCGGTGATGCTATCTGCAATGTTGATTCCTGTCGGTCTCTTCTGGTTCGCGTGGACCAACTCTCCCTCCATTCACTGGATGGTTAGTATAGCAGCCGGCGTTCCATTCGGCTGTGGGATTGTTCTCCTATACCTAGGCATCATGGGATATCTTATTGATTCTTATACCATTTTCGCCGCATCGGTCTTGGCGGCTAATGCTGTTCTGCGATCTCTGTTTGGAGGAATATTTCCGCTCTTCACGACTTATATGTATGATGGGTTAGGGATTCATTGGGCCTCCTCAATCCCCGCCTTTCTTACAGTCGCATGTATGCCTTTTCCATTTATTTTCTACCGGTACGGGGAAGCGATTCGCAGGCGATGCGCATATTCTGCTCAATCGGAAGCATACATGCAAAAGCTACAGGAGGCGGCGCAACAAAGCGAAAAATAGAGTCGGCACTTGGACATAATATACCGGGACAATTCAACTAATAACCGAAATATGACGACGACTGGGGAAACCTGGGCACTGCCATGGCGCTATCATAAATTAAAAGTCGGGGTTCCTGGTCAACCCCCACAGGAGTGAAGAAACGCCATGCGGGGCTCCGACACAAGAGACCAAATTATGTATTATGGACCAATTTAGCGCAAGTCAATTGCACTCCGATCGGCACATTAATAGCCCCTCGGGGTAATTTACCGTGAGAACCATCCTGAACTAGAACGGACATCGTCTGATGCGTGCTCTCCCCGCCGGAGAGCCAAGAACCGTAGTGAAGCTATAAATGCACCCCGGTCTTCAGCATATAGCATGATGCGCAGGAACAACCATCGAAAATGAACTGTGTGAAAGGCCTGGCTTGGGCCAGCTTGTTTCTGCAGGCTGCAGGGCTGGATGCAGATGCCATTACTGCTCAATACTTCGGCAATGATGCACCGTGGTATCGCGACCGGATCCCGCTTTTCGAGTCCAGTGCGTCTGATATCCAGGATGTGTATTATTATCGGTGGAATATCTTTCGTGCCCACCAGCGTGATTTGGGTGCCGATGGGTACATTTCAACCGAGTTTCTGAATGATGTCAGCTGGCAGACTCAGCCCTCAGCTTTGCTGATTGATGCCGCCAATTTCCATCTGCGTGAAGGCCGTTGGTGCCGTGATCGTCGCTTCAAGAGCGACTACGCAAGCTTTCTCTACGGCCCGTACAGGAACCCATACCAGTTCTCTGAGAGTATGGCCGACGGAGTGTGGCAGGGGTATCTGGTCGATGGAGTAGCAGACGATGCTACCGTCCACTTAGATACCATGCAGGAGGTCTTCAAGGGATGGAATACCACCACCATGTCAACGGGAGGATACGACACCTCTAAGGCCCTATACTGGATACAGCCACTCACCGATGCGACTGAGTACACGATTGCTAGCATCGACGCATCCGGCGGCGCGGATGGTTTCACAGGAGGAAATGCCTTCCGGCCCAGCATCAATAGTTACCAGTATGCGAACGCATTGGCGATTGCCAACCTGGCGACGTTACTGGGCCAGGAGGATGTGGCCAACGAGTATCAGCAGCAGGCCACCGACATCAAGAAAACAGTACAGGAGACATTGTGGAACAGCACCTACGAGCACTTCATTGATAGGTACAAAGTGGACAACGAGTATGTAACATACTGGGACTTCATTCGAGGCCGGGAGCTGGTGGGCTATGTTCCCTGGGCACACGATCTGCCGGACGACACAGAGGAGTTTGCTCAAGCATGGAAGCATCTCTTGGATAGCGAAAAGTTCGCGGGCGCTCACGGCCTACGCACCAACGAGCCGAGCTATGAATACTACATGAAACAATACCGCTATGAAGGCGATAAACGCGAGTGCCAGTGGAACGGACCTGCCTGGCCTTACCAGACCACTCAAGTCTTATCGGCCCTTGCTAACTTGCTCGACCACTACAACACATCTGCTGCTGCCAACGTCGTGACAAAGACCGACTACACCGACCTGCTCCAACAGTATGCTCAATTACATTACAACCCCAATCGAGGTGGTGTCCTAAACCTGGAAGAAGACTATGATGCCGATACAGGCAGTCCGATCGTCGGATTGGCGCGCTCCCCGCACTACTTCCATTCCGGCTATGTTGACCTCGTCCTTTCCGGACTTGTTGGCATCCGTCCTCGCGCTGACGATGTGCTTGAGGTGAACCCGCTAGCAGACCCAGCAGTCGTGTCATACTTCCGTGCCGAGCGCATTCTCTACCATGGCCACGAGATCGCCGTCCAGTGGGACGCCAATGGTAATCACTACGGCACCTCCGGGCTAGTGGTCGAGGTCGACGGCAAAGTTGTCTCCACAGCACCAAGCTTGACCCGTATTACTACCAGCATCACCCGAGAAACTCCGCCGGCAATTAACCGCCCTATAGCTGTCTCCGTGCAACAGAACTCAACTGTGTACCCCCAAGGCAGTGTCTCTGTCACAGATGCAGACACCGACGCGGTTCACGCCGCCATCGACGGTCGAGTCTGGTTCTTCCCAGAGTCCGACGTCGCGAACGGTTGGGATACACCAGCTGGAAATGGCAGTGAGCTATGGTACCAGATCAGCTTCGAGTCTACAACCAAGACGGCCAGCGCGGAGATAGCCTTTTTCGCTAATAGTACGCAAGGCTTTGATGCTCCTGAGACATATAGTATTCAGGTTAATGTCTCCGGCGAGTGGGCGGAGGTGTCTGGTGCGAATTATAGTTCCCCGGTTGCGAACGGAATTACCCGGGCCACCTGGGACGGTGTCGACACGGACCAGATCCGGCTTGCTTTCGTGCCACAAGAGGAGCAAAAGGTTCGGCTGGTGGAGTTCAAGGTTTTCGGTGAGGTTGTCAACGATAATTAGGTATCGCAGCTGGCTTCGCTTTGTATGTGAACTTCGTTGGCATATCATGTGTCCTGTGTTTTAGTATCCTGTGTTTGTATCAATCGGTATTCTGAGCCACTAAGAGTTTATGTAACTTGTAGTCATTGCTATGCAATGATTCTGTCTCTAGTATAGGCGTCATACAAGCTACCTTGACAAGTCATATCTCCAGCTGATAGCTGAATATAGAGATGTAGAGTAGCTGTCGGAAGCCAGGCAGTCGTGTTCTTCTCTCGGACATTGTCTATGCGACTGGCTGAACCAAAAGCATACCAAGACTTGCGTGATTAACGGCAAGCCGATATTCTGTCATTGGTCTCACTACAGGGTAAAGAATAGTCCCGGATATTGACAAGACAGCTACGACCCATGGTCCAGGCACAGCCCTATCAACTGCCGTGAACTTTATCCGGCCCCATCGCTGGACAAAACCCAAGTCATGTTTACATCACTCCAATGTGCGTGCTTTATTTCATTGCAGCCTGAAGCATGATTAGACCAAAACTCATTCCCCGCTGTGGAGCTGGTATCCAGTTGGATTGTCGATCATTCAATTAGGGTACTATCGGGATGCCGAAACCCGACCGAAAACAGTCCCAAACTGGTAAGATAGAAGGAAAGCACGTGAAGATAAGGACCCGAAACCGATCGGATAGGGAGCATATTGCCATTTTGGGGAGCATTCTCGGCAGTTGACGGGCCGCCATATCAACTGGCATCAACTCCACCTTAGCGCGTCTGGATCGCCATGTATAATTTTAGTTGGCAATTAGACATCCTTGGGATGAACGGGATCTCCCTTCGGCTGTGCTTGTGTTGAGTTAAGCTTTGTGCCAAGTACTCTTTCCCTGGGACAGAGCTAGAGTGGCTGAAATACTTCAACAGGGAGCAATTACCAGGATCATGTGTTCCTACAATCTATAATGAGGGTCTGATTGTAAATAGCTTCTGTAGCTTTCTTGTGTTTATGTTTATGTGTAGATGATGATTCGTGTTTGGTCATGAATGCGCTTTTTCTTGCTGCGTGGATTTGTATACCTCCCTTGCATGAGCCAATTGCTCCTTGGTCTCCACTTTGCCTCCGGGAGCTTATGCGTCGACCACCCGCCATAATCGCGCACAATTGCTAGTGCCACATTCTCCCTGGATAACGCGCTCGACGGAGTATACCCGCTGGATAATCGGCCCAGAGGTGTCTCGAACGGAAGGGAGCAAGGCAAGAAGAAATGTCTTGTCATCCCAGAGGGATATAAATTGGGGTGGGCGCCCTTTTTTTTCTACATACTGTGACATAGCAAAGCATTCATTAATTCTAAGCGTTTCTCTTATAGACATCTTTGCATTACTTTAATTACTTGTTTCAGCTTACATTATCCCAAAGTACCATTTTCTTTCACACCAATGGAGCAGCCACAGACTCCCATCAACGCCGGACAGCGCCTTCTCACCAACGTCGTTGATGAAGTTGCCCAGTTCAACCCCCAGCAGAAGCTCGGTGTTATCCCCAGTGATCTCAAAGTATCGCAAGGCTTCCGGGACGTGTCGTTTGGCGAAATTGCCCACGCAGTGAATGCACTCTCATGGTGGATTGAGGAGCAGGTTGGAAAGGCCAAGAACAATGAGACTGTGGCATATATGGGAAGGAATGACATTGTCTACCTGATCTTTATACTTGCATGCAACAAGACCGGCTATAAGGTAAGAATGCCAAAAGTTGTTACATCCTGGTACACTCTGACCGTCGTGAGAAATAGCCTTTGCTCCCTTCAAGCAGACTTTCCGACGAAGCCTACCAACATATCCTGGATGTGACCGAGTGTCGAAAGTTCTTCTACAGCCATGACAAAGAACGACAGATCTCGGCGATGAAGAATTTCCTCAAAGACACTGATTTCTATGAAGTACCAGCAACAGCCGATATTCTCAACAGTAGCAACGTACCAGAGCCATACCCTTTTACCAAAACCTTCGCCGAGGCCGAGAATGATGTTGCTTTTATCATTCATAGTTCTGGAACAACAGGTATGCGAATAGGTATTATAGGTTTATTGAAAACTAGCTCCTGTTAACAAGCCTAACCACAGGAATGCCAAAGCCCGTTCCCTTGACGCACGGTTTCGTCGCGACCCTAGACTCTGTTGGCTTTCTACCTACCCCCGTAGGCCGTCGTGTAGCTGCGCCAAACGATCCTACCTCTAACAACCTTGTTCTCGTCACTACCCCTTTCTTCCACCTCATGGGCCTCTACGGTCTTACGTCCGCTATCTTCCACAACACCCCCTTCGTGAACCTTCCCGACAAGCCGGTCTCGGTTGACCTTGTCCTGGACACGATACGCGCAACCAATCCAACAATCACGTTACTCGCGCCAGCCATCCTGGAGGATATAAGTCAGACACAGGCTGGACTGAACTGTCTCGGAACATTAAATGCAGTCATTTATGCAGGTGCTCCTCTGGCCGCGGATATCGGCAACCGAATCGTCCCCTACACCAAAGTTGTGACCCTCATAGGCTCGAGTGAAATGGGCATTATCAGCTCTCTGGTCCCAGAGGGAGAAGGAAACTGGGGCTATTTCGAGTGGAACCCTGCATATGGTGTTGATATGCAGCATCGAGGCGAGGAGTTGTATGAGCTTGTCATTCCTCGTCGGGAGTACTCCCGAGCCATCCATGGCATCTTCCATACCTTCCCTGACAAGACCGAGTATGCGTCGAAGGACTTGTTTGTGCAACACCCGTCGAATCCGAAGCTGTGGAAGTACCATGGTCGCTTTGATGATGTGATTGTGCTCAGTAATGGTGAAAAGCTTAACCCAGTGACTCTGGAAAAGATGGTCGAGTGTCACCCGAAGATCTGTAGGGCGGTGTTGATCGGACAGGGTCGGTTCCAGACTTCGTTGCTGATTGAACCATACTGGAACGAACAGGGCAAGACTATCGATGAGGCTGCGTTCATTGATGAGGTCTGGCCCGTGGTTGAACGGGCAAATGTGACCGTGCCAAACTATGGACGCATTGCCAGAACTATGATCAAGCTCTCCTCCCCTGAAAAGCCATTCAAGACTACGCCCAAGGGTACAACGCAGCGCCAGGCCGTTAACAGAGATTATAAGGAAGAGATAGACGCCATTTACGCCTCTGCTGATCAGCAGTTGAATCGGTCACTTCCTGAAACCATCTCCTTGCACAATATTACACAATACGTTAACGAAACCGTCTGCTCTCTTCTTGAAAGGGAGACAATTGACAACGACGAGGACTTGTACTCTGCGGGCCTCGACTCCCTACAAACAATTCAGTTGGCCACGATACTCCGCAATGCCGTCTCTTTTCAGATGCCTGCTGGCGATCGCCCACAGATCACCGCTCAGCACATCTATGCCCATTCGACAGTCACCCAACTAGCACAATTCCTCGTGAAGGTTATCACTGGTGGCACTCTCGCAATCATTCCCCGCCACGAGCGAATCCAGAACATCATAGCCAAATACACAGACGACATCCCAGCGCGTCATCTCTCCCAGGCTCAACTACCTCCATCCTCGACAGTCATATTAACCGGATCGACCGGGTCTTTGGGAGCCTATCTCCTGTACACTCTCCTGATCAACGAGAATGTCTCTAAGGTTTATTGTTTCAACCGCTCCGACGCCCAGTCACGCCAAATCCAAAGCTTCAAGGAGAAGGGCCTCAATGCCGCTCCGCTGTCTGACCCTTCAAGAGTAGAATTCCTCAAGGTTTCCTTCGGAGAGCCACATTTCGGGATCGACGATACAAAATACACTTCCCTCCTAAACACAGTCGACCTAATCATTCACAACGCCTGGAAAGTCAACTTCAACCACCCGCTCGAATCCTTCGAAGACCCGCACATCAAGGGTGTCCGAGAGTTCATCTCCTTCAGCCTCGAAAGCAAATACAACGCACACCTCTCCTTCGTCTCATCCGTCGCGACAATCGGCGCCTGGACCTCGGAAATGGGACCAGTCGTTCCCGAACTCCCTCTCGAGAATGACGAAGCAGTGCTAAAGCAGGGCTACGGGGAGTCAAAACATGTCTCGGAACGCATGTGTGTGATTGCATCGGAGAAAGCTCGCGTGCCCACTACTATCTTCAGAGTTGGGCAGATTGCTGGCCCTACTACGGAGAGTGGACTTTGGAACCCCGATGAATGGCTCCCAACTATTGTCGCGACGTCAAAGGCTCTCGGAAAGGTTCCGAGCACCCTCGGTTCGATGCCCATTGATTGGGTTCCTGTTGTATGTTCCTATGCTACCATATACTATACCAATGACTCGCTAACTTAGTCACAGGATACTTTGGCCCAGATTACAGTTGACGCTCTTCAAACCCGTCGGGGAACCCTTTCTGAAACACCAAACGCCTTCTTCCACCTCATGAATCCTAACCACGCGACCTGGTCTTCGCTCATCCCTGCAATCGAATCGAAATATAATACAAAGACAGTCCCTTTCCCCGAATGGATCGCTGATCTGGAATCTATCAAGAACCCGTCTGACCAGGATGTTCGGGACAAGCCGGCTCTGAAACTCCTCGATTTCTACCGCGGGTTGTCCAGTGGAGAGGGCATGTTATCGGCTGATATTAGTGTGCAAAGGACGAAGGAGGCAAGTGAGACGATGAGGAGCTTAGGGCCTATCTCGGCTACGCTGATGGAGAACTGGATTGAGCAGTGGGGCTTTTAAGGGCATAATACTTTGGAATGAGCGATTTTATGGGGTTATAGACTGGGTTGTTGTTTTCTTGCATTCATGTATGCATGGGTTAGCGATGTTTCGGTCTTAATGTGATTGATAATTGATTTATTTCTTCATTTTATTTAGGTTCTTCTTGAACTCTTTCTTAGATATCTATGTTCTATATTGGATTGCGAATGTTTGTTCTCATATTCAGAAAGCCACAGGCCGTGAGGAGCCTTCACCATCTCAACAGGGTAGAGGAGAAAGCAATATGAGGGAAGAATGAATAGACAATTAAACTATAGTGACATTCAGCCACAGTTATTAGATGCCTCCCATACATATCTGATCAAAATCAATACTCCAGGTCCCAGTGTTGACAAGACCACCTAACCAAACAAGAAACTTGCTACCGTCCTCCCATAATGCGTCTCCTCCTTTTCAAACAAAGCAATTTAAACTCTTTGAAAACCACCTTGACCTTCGTCACGATGGCCCTTTCACTCCATGTCTCTAATTCAGGACCCCATATGCTTATGGCAATTGAGACGGCCATCCCTTGACCACAGCACAGCATCTATAACCACATATCAGCAACCCACCCAAGCCCTAGAAACAGGGACACTTACCAAGATCAAACTTAACCTTAAGCGCCTTGTCCTTCGAGTGGGGAATCTTCTGCTTCGACTTGTTGTCGACACTATCGCAATAACATTCGAATTCCGCCTTCGCAGATTTGCCCGTTACTTGAGTAAAATAGTCGCAATTCCAGCAGTCACCCTTCATGAGTCCCTTGCCATCCGACTCCGGAGTCAACTTCTGTGTCTGTGCATTCCAGCCAACGCACTTGTCCAAGTCCAGTGTGGTCTCTCTCCAGTCTCCGTCCGGGTGTGCTTTCTTGGGATCTGACATGGGCCGACGGCAATCGGCTGTCAGTAGGACCTGGCGATATGGGGTTGTGATCGTCGTGGGTCCCTTTCCTGTCTTGGCGGTATCCTTTGCTGAGGCCGTTGCTCTTGCTTCGGGCGAGGTTACCTTGACCTTGAGGTAGCGGCATTCGTCATGTAATGCTAATGCTCCTTTGTTGACGTTGTTCGTGTCGGATATTCCTCCGGAAGAGCCAGAGGTCATGTCTGTCATGGGTATGCCTTCATCGGGCGGAGTTTGCTTGGGCTTCGACAAGATCCCGCCTCCGGCTACCAAGGCTGAGAGATATAGAGTAATGATAATTATGAAGTGATGCATTTTGCTTTGGTTACGCAATAAAGTACTGAACAGGGAGATTGTAAGCATAGAAAGATTGAGTATCAGGGCGTTTGTGCTCGGGCCTATTTATGTGAATCTGCTCTGTAGACACCGCTTCTCTGCGGTTTCAGGGGAGGCTTATTTTCGTTATGATGCCTTCCTTCCCCTGGGTACCTAGTTCTGGTGATGGAATTTGTTCCTTTGTGACGCCAAGCTGGGCGCAGGGCAACAGCTTAGGGATTTAAGTTGGGGCAAACGGGATGGGCAGCAGAGTTTTCCAGGGGCCGCAAGGTACGACCAATACGTTTCAGGGGGCAGAGATCTAAGAGTCATGATATGATTGATAACGCATACATGCATACGTCCTGTATACAAGAAAGAACTGGAAAGCGTCTAAAGCCACCATCCTGGTGCTTTGGTGACATCCTCCACAATACAATACAATGAGGTATCATAAGAGTGCTTTACATCTCTACTAGAATCCATTTTGTAGCACAGGTGAGAAGGGACAAAGAATGTACTACTCACCTATGAATCGTCGCTCTGCCATCTAGTTGCATCTCGTACGGATCATATTAAGTTTTGGACACTCTACAAGCACCAAGGTACCACTAGATGTCCACAATGTCCCCACAAGATTCTTTATCTGATCGACACTGTAGCTCCTGATATGACTCAAATATCCTCGCACTCAAAAAGCCTCATCTAGAGCTTTGCTTTAGCTTCTGTAACCCCCACTCGCCTCATATCACACCGGCTTTCTGTTAGGAAAGGCGCTATCTGATACCGGCTTCATTCCAAACATCCGGCTCGTATGATCATCTCATTTTGCATCCTCGTCAGTAGGATATCCGGAAAGAATTGTCCTTCTTGTAAACTGTTGACTAATAGAAATTGCGAAGGTTCGGCGCAGGTTGCAAACCAGGCTGTTCTGCTCTCCTTTTCTATTTCTTTCTCTTTACCCCTTTTTCAGAGTATTGACAGAATGCTGCTACACATTTAGCCTAGGGATCATACCTATAGCGCATACCATTGGTGCTTTGCATGTTCATGCCAGCAGGAATGTAGACATGTGCCAACGCAACGCAAGTTCTCAAGTGACGCGTGTGGATATACATACATCTAGCAAACCAGTTGTATATTGCTAGTACCTCCAAAGCAACCATATTTTAATCCAATATTTTCTTAAACACCAATACAGCAGGTCCCCCGAATCCTACATCCAGAAAAAGCATGGCAACATGACCAAATCCAAATCCAAAGCCCAACACCGCTATCCCCTACGCATCTCCAACTTATCCATGAATGAATTGATCCATCGAGACCTGTGTTCCAAGATGTTCAAAGCAAGCCAGAAAACCATCATGAGTAACCTGCACCAACCCATCTACAGGCCCCCTAGTCAGCAAAGTCCCTACAGCCCAACAGGAAACGTTAGACCACTCACCCAAATTCATAGATATCCTATCGTCGTCCGTCTTCTTGACATCGCACACACAGTGAAGGTCAGGCTTCGCGTAGTAGCACGCCGAGCAGTTGCCCTCCTTAATCCCGTTTCCGCGAGACTTCGGGTAGAGCTTTTCGGTATCCGGATTCCATCCCAGACAGAGGTCCAGGTCCAGCTTCGACATCCTATAGCTTCGGATGCGACGGTCACATGAGCCCCAGATGGCCTGCGGCCTGCTGGGAGGTCGTATGGGATAGGGCTTTTTTGTGCCGTCTGCGTTGAGAGGGCGCTGCACGCCCTCACCCGCGATTGCGGGTCTTTCGCCATTGATGAAGAGGCCGTGGCATTTGTCGTTGATGTTGTGTCTTTCTTGCTTGGAGTCTTCGATCGGTGTTTTTGATGGGTCTTTGCGGCCGGCGGCTACTAGGGTCGAGAGGCATAAAGTGAGGAAGATGAGGAGTGTTCGATACATTGTGCCTATTGCGCCTGCGTTTGGGCGGTAGTGTGTTAAAGATGATATTGAAGGAATTGGAAATAGCGGTGGAAGGGGTGTTCTGGGGATGGG